>NC_092128.1:78613683-78916713 GCF_043159975.1 Macaca nemestrina | reverse complement strand
TTTCCGGGCCTGGGACCAAATCAATTTCACCAGGCTGATGCAAGCTGCAGGATATCTGAATGGCTAATCAGTCAGTTTTCTTCTGTCAGATTTTCCTGTAACTGTGTACTGCCAAATTTTCATTCAAAAATTTTACCAGATCTTTAAGGAAAAGAGTATGGGCTATGTTCCATGAGATATATCATGGTGAACCCTATGCACCCAAGTCCATGAGGACCCTGAATGCCTAATGGAGAAAGGAGCATGAAAAAGAAATGGAAATACTCTTCTTGCCTATGCAGCAACCTTTCATAGCTCATGATCAACCTTTCTCAGTCAGCCATTTGAACACTGAAAAGACTACCACATAATTTATCATCCAAACCAGGATACTTCTGAATATAAGAGGATTTTTTTAATATATAGGCAATGGGCATAAAACAGAACTGTTCCAAGTAAACAGAGAAGTATTCTCTCACCTTAGTTGTATGGCCTTGGCCACTGAATAATTGTCACACACCCACTCAGACAAGAGACTAATGCTTTTTAGTATCAAACAAAATCCAAAAGCCAAAAGCTTTTAAAAAAGAGCAGTCTCAATTCATTATTCAATAAACAAAATAATATTCCAAAGACAGAAAAACCTAGGATGACATTGGTATGTTCATCTTCCCAAAATAATTTGTTCAGCTCAAGGTTAGTAAGAAAAAGAAACTCCTACTGCTGCTGATAAAGCCATCTGTGCTTCGGAAGCTGCTGACAGGTGTCTCCAGAAGAAGCAATCAAAAGTCATTAACGATCAAAATCATGACAATTAAATACAAGGATCTATCAGGGTTTTATTATCCAAATTGCAATAAAAAGAGTTCAGACACCCACTCTCTGAAAGACAGAACAGTCACTACTTTCCAAGTCTATTGGCTGCACTCTGTTATCGGGGTTCCTAAACCCTAATTCCTGAGGGATCTATAAGAAAAATTAATAAGCAAAAGGAACACAGATGATAGTTGAAAAAAAGCTAGAGCCCTCAAAATCTTTTAAATGCATATTCTTCCGCAGTGCAGATGTTCATCCAGACCACTTTTATAACTAAGGAAATATATTCTGGGAAGATTTGGCATTTTTTAAAGTTCAAAGTTGAAAGCACACATTCTATAAATAAATCTACAATGAAGTGCTAAAAGGTTTATTTCTGACTTCTTATTTCACAAACTAGGAACTAGGCATTAAAATATTGGGTCATAAAATGCTTAAAAAGTAGATTACTAGAAACTAATAGAACACATTATTATCTATTGAGCCAATGATGGGTCAAATGGCATTTTGAATTCTTGCGGAGAATATGAATATGACCTTCATGTATACCATTTACAGAAAGCAATTTTATTTACATTTTTAAATCCACATAAAGGTGAAAGATGATACTGCTGCAAAATGGAACATTTAATTTTTTGCCCCAAGGCATAACTAAGCTCTCCCAAGGTCAAATGTAGTACAAGACTGAAATGAAGCCAGACTCTCCTCCCTCATCTCTTACCAGAGAATTTCCACTTTGGGCAAAAGTATCTTGGATCTACTTTTATTTTTCAGAGATAGATGAATTCCTAGATCCAACATAGACTGAATAATTCTATACAATATTGTGAAGGAAGTTTTCTACTTTATCTTTAGATTACATATGCAGAATGCAGTGAAACACCTGTGCTAAATTAGTTGGATGTCGGAAACCCTTTTGACTGTATTAAACTAAGCAGATTTGAAGTTTCTTAGTTTGTATGATTGTGCAAATATTTCACTTCAAAAAGAGCATAGATTTGCATCCCCTTTTAAATCCAGTAAGCTGTCACCACGCAGGACTCATTAGGTTAAATGCCACAGGAAAGTTAGAGTTTATGCTCTGTATATATGGTTACCCCCTTAGAAGTGAACTCTGGTCTTCTCTCCCCACCTCCTGCTGCCAAGACATGGCAAATAATTCAAAAAACATGAGCGTAATTTGTTAGGAGAGATACAGATGTTATGCATCATTTTTAAATCTACTACAGATGACTGTGAGGGCTGTACTTTATGTCCCAGTCTCACTTCTTACCTTACCCTGAGGCCCAGGGATCATTTTTCATATTGGTCAGGTCAATAGATGCAGACTTCCTAAAACGCTTGTGTCCCACATGCCACGAGCAGAAGCTGCAGTCACAATCATCAGTATCAAGCTTGCATTTCTTAACTTTGTATCCCCATTTGATGGGAAGTCCCTAAAGAATAAAAACTGCATCTAATAAAACTACGTAACTACAGTAGTAGCAACAGCAATTTTATGCACACCCCAGTTCCCCAAATAGGATTGGCCCAAAGGAGGGAGAAAAAAAGAACTCTTAATTAAAATGGAAGGCAACATAGTTATTTCTTTTGAAATATTTTTACAATGAGACTCTCCAGCACAAGCATAACATGGGGTAGTGATTAAAAGTCCCGGCTCAAGAATAAGACTGCCTGAGATAGAATCTTGCCACCTTACACCAAACACACTCTCAATGCCTCAATTTCCTCATCTATAAAATGGGGTATTATCAACCATATCACTAGCATGAGCATACTAATATGTTAAGAGTAAAGATATTAATATGACCTAATATTAATAGTACCTGTCATCTCATAGGATCATTAAAAGAAATAAATGGGAAAAAAAAACTCCACGTTAAGGTCCTGGCACAGTGCTTGACTCAGAATATAAACAGAAATATGGAACATTTTATCCTTTGTAGTAGTCTTTACACCTTCCCCATTTTAATGTCAAATATAAAACAAAATAGTGTTTTTGTGTAGGAACTCTTTTTGGATACCCACAGCAATGCCTTGGAAGGGGGCATATGGTAACCTATACAAGATATCCTTAGCAGCACATGAGAGGGCTACTGTGGCTCTCATTCCACCAAACTGTTTCGACAAGTGCTTCCGGGGAGTTAATGTGTCACACTCAGGTATTCAGCTAGAATGAACTTCAATAGGGAAAAGTCCCCTGGACTTTAAAACCCAGTAGGCTATTATGAGTTTTGATTACACTGTGTGCAAATTTTAAAAGAATCTCAAGTGTTAAAAGTAATCTAAAGCAAATATTACTCACAAATTTATATTTAAAATCAGATCTTAATAAATGGCCATAGTGTTTTCCACCCGGAATTAAAACATCACAAGGATTCTCATCTCAATTAGGCAATCTATTTATTGAGCCTATGGATGATCTGTCTCTTCATTTCCATAAACATTGGCTAGTTGCTGTAGAAATGTCTTTTTTTTTTTTTTTTTTTTTTTGGAGACTAAGTCTTGCTCTGTCTTCCAGGCTTGAGTGCAGTGGCATAATCTTAGCTCACAGCAACCTCCGCCTCCCAGGTTCAAGCAATTCCCCTGCCTCAACCTCCCGAAGCTGGGACTACAGGTGTGCACCATCATGCCCAGCTAGTTTTTTGTATTTTAGTAGAGACAGGGTTTCACCATGTTGCCCAGGCTGGTCTCAAACTCCTAAGCTCAAGCAATCCACCCGCCTCGGCCTCCCAAAGTGCTAGGATTGCAGGCGTGAGTCACCACACCCAGCCAAAATGTCCATTTTCTTCTGGCTGTAATCACAAAGGTAACTACCCACACTAAATACATATGACTTTCTGGGCAGCATTGAGCAACTGTATAGCTATCAACTAGCTGAAAGAAGTAAACAAAAAATAGGATGGCCCTAGGATAGAATCAACCCTTCTGTGTCATGTTCATAGGGACAGTGCTGGATGCACATGGGAACCTGATCCAGAAACTCTTCTCTCTAAAATGTTAGCAAGAATTTTTTTCTTTGTTAGTTCATCATTGCATTGTACCAGTCACCTTTCTAAGCTCTTTATAATACATTAAGTCAGTGAATCCTCAATAGTAACTCTACGGCATATTGTCAGCCCCATTTTTCAAGTAAGGAAATTGAGGATTTGAGAAGTTAAGTTTGCCCAAAGTCACAGAATTAAGGATATACTTTACCATTACCCTCTCTTTTCTCCTAGCCAGGCTTTCACAATGCTGCTTCCCTTAAGAATTGCAGTGAGGGATCTGAGAGAGAGAAAGAGGTCCTGGGATGACTGAAGGGGCCTGTTTTCTCTCCCTTATGGCCAGGTCCTCAGTGGAGCCAAGTGAATTCAGTGTTGACACCTGGTTGGGTGCCATGATATTATCCACCTGGCTGGAAGTTTGATGCTGGACTTTGGGAAAATATCAGCCACCTGGAGGCACGTTGATTTGCCTTTAAAGCCTCTCACTCTTTTAACCACTTGTTTAAGGAACATCAAGGGTTGGGGGGAATCCATCAATCTGTGCAAATACATCTGGCCACATATTAATGTGAGTCACCCTAATTGTGAAGAATTTCAGTCAAGAATGCAAGGCAGGATTAAACGTCTCAGGCCAAATCATTCACTTTTCACGCTTCCACACTTCAGAATGCTTATTCAAGAGGTGCAGATCCAAAAGTGGTAGCTCAGCTCATACGCCAGATCTGCATTTATTTGATAATAGCTAGATATTGTAGCTGCCTCTTCACTGCAGCTGTTCACAATTCTGCATTGTTAAACCAAAAGAAATAAGGTTGAAAAGCTAACACCAGGCAGTCATCATTCAATTATATATTTCTTTGAAAGAGGCAAAAACTCTGCCATGTTCTGCAAAATCTCCATGTCAATAGTAATTAAGTTCCACATCAAGACCAGAGAAATACTACACTGACCATGCATGAATAACTTCCTTTCATATGCAGTGGCTTGCATCTTTCTCTGCATTTAATTCTATAACACAGTAAATGATGGTGCCCTGGTGAAAGAAACTATTCACAAATAACTGGAAAAAAATATGTGAGTAAAGGTGTTTTTTATATCTTCAATTTCAGAGATTAGTTAGGCAACTCTATTACTAACAGCACAGCTGCTCCAACAACAAATCACAACTCATCATTCTGCAAACAGATTTTAGAATTAAACTTAGGATTAATTATGGAATTTTCACTTAAAATTTCTCAAACAGAAAATATAACAGGTCTCATATAGCCCAGCTCATGCTTTTAAGAGTTTTCCATCAAGTATTAGGCAGCATCAGCAGTGCATGTAGCCAGTTGATAAGTCAGGGCACTGTTTCTGATTTAGAGGAGATGTTAACAGGATAGTGCAGTGGTCATTCTTATAAGGAAAAAAAAAGAATATTACTATTCTAGTTATCATTGGAATGAAATGGGGAGGGGAACAGCCTTTTAAACTGTCACCATGATTTTTAACCGTGTATAATTCTCAGTCCAAGAAGGCAAGAGAAAAAAAAAGAAAAAAAAAAAAAGCTGCATTCCCCCAATATAAATACACAGTAAGGAAAAAAGGAAATCATAATGGAATCTATGGCATTTTTTAGAGATCCATAAACTATGTAACAGAATAAATGAGAAAATGTAGTTTTAATTTTTGTTCAGAGGAAGAACAAAATAAGGACCTCAAATTGTGCCTATGGAAAACAGGAAGAGATTTGTTTTTAACGATTTAACTACCTTCAAAAAGTCTCATTTTTATTATGTTTGATGCTGAAATCAAAACCTCTTTTCATTTACTTATTCAAAAATGCATATAGAATATCAACAATATGTAACTAATATATTGTTATAACTAATATATTATTGATCATTTTAAGCAAAATAATAAAGCAATGTTAGAGGGGCTTTTCTGTTTCTTAGCAGTGACTTCTTTGTGACCCATAGATTTCTTTGTATCTAGTAAGTTAAGAAAATGTATCATTCCTAAAATTTTGATTATGTACTTAGATGTTACCTTGGACTCTTACAATCAGTTTCAAAACAGGTCAAGTACATAAAAGAAGGGACAATTCATGATTAGCATATCAGTGTTCATATCACTGCACTAAGACAGACAATAAATTTCCATTACATTGTCAAACTCACTCAAAACAATCAAATATTTCACTGAAACATTTACAACTATCGATTGCACACCAAACCTAACTTTATATTCTTCCTATTTTAAATAGATGCAATATTTTACAAGGGCTTCACAAGTAAGAGATTGTGAATGTAAAGCAGTCCATTAATTTTATATAAGCTGTTTTATATACCTATGGGCCTCTCATAACATCCAGCTACAAGGTTACAAGGAGAAGAATCATTTTCTAAAGTTCAGTTGAAGAGGCTGGAGTGTGCATGACTAAAATTTCAGCTATCATGCCATTGTAGTTCCTCTTTACCAAAATCGCTTTCATTCTGTAGCTGAAAACACTGACATAAACAGGGCAACAGTGCAATGTCAGGTACCAGATTCCTATCAAGGAAATGGTACTTTCAAACCCATGTTGGAACAACTTGTATGAAAACAAAAGAATTCTCCACAATTATTTTCCATGGAATCCTCTAAAGAGGTAGATAAATAGAAACATATATAACCTTGCTCTGCTTTGTGTATATGTGTATATGTAATCTGTAAATGAAAAAGGCTTTTTAAAACCAGGAAATTTTCTCTAAATCTTTGTCATAATTTTTGTTGCAATAACCTCTTAGAGAAGAAAGTCAGTGCCTCTTTCTTTTAGTCTGTGGTTTTCACTTATATTAAAATTCCTGCCAATTTGTATCTTTATCTTAGCTCTGGAAAGCCCTGTTACACTATGTGTAAATTTATGCATTATGGTGGGTTAGAGGCAGGGAGGCAGAAAAATGTAGGGCCCTGCAGCTATTTCCAGTCACGTCTTTCTGCTCAGCATCCTGCGTCATACTGCACTTTACTATAGTGTACATTTCCAGTGAGTGGTAAGCCTGGCCTTTTGTTCCTCTAAGTTAGTACAAGCTAATAAATGTCTTTTTCACTTTATTGGGATCTCTCTTTAAAGAGGCTTGACTGTGGGGTCTGGTCTCAGAGAGATAGTCCTTTAGACTTGAGAGAAGTAAATTAAGAGGACAATTCTGTTAATATCAAAGTAGGCTTATTACTTCAATATAAGCACTTCCTTAATTTTCCTTTCTCAGCATGCTATATAAATATAAATAAAAGGGCTCTCCACTGGATATATGTTACATATATCTCACAGAGTTTAATTACAAAGCCTCTAAAAATGAAGAGGGTGGGAGGAAATGATGCCAATAGATCATACAGTCCTAGTATTGTGTTGGCTAGCTGTCTCTGACCACAAGGAAACAAAGACACTCAGGTAATCACAACGTACCATAAAAAGGCTGGGCTCTGAGGAAAAGAAAATCCAAGAGAAGAGGGCAGATATTATTACTTTAATGCCTGGAAGGCTATAATTTTTTATTTTGTTCTCATTAATGTTATTATAAATATGATCATTTTACTGCATTGAAGGAGGAGTTAGGTTATTTTAAAACTGTTACATCCTATCTTCTTTGCAGTGATTGATTCACTGTAATAAGGGAAGGGCGAGCTAGATGAAGACGATGAAGAAGACGCACTCACAAATGCACACCACACACACACACACACACCTCAGTTAACCCTAAGTAATATGGCATTGCAGGGAACTGTAAAGACACCTGTACAGGAATACAGGTTTCATCCCAGCAGCTGTCCACCAGGGACATCAGGCAACTTCTGAGTGTGAAAAAGACTGCCAGGGAGGGTGGACTGCAGAAGAAAGGATAAATGGGAATAGGCTTGTAATCCAGCAGGCAAGACCCTGGACAGTTCAGTGACCTCGGTGGGTGGAGGTGGGGCCTATACCCACTCCTAGAAAACTAAAGCGGGCTGGCCCTTAAGCTAAAGGCCAGAATCTCTCCAGGGCCTCGTATAATACCTCCAAGGCGTTGCGCCTAAACCTTCTCTTCCTCTCCTATTCAATTTTCGACCGCTCTTTTCACCTTCTGATTCGTTTCCTTCTCGAGGGCTTGCCTTTCTCCGAGCTAACTTATCCTATGGGTTCATGAAGCACTACATGCCAGATCTCTGCTCCTTTAATACAGCGAGAATTTGCAGAATCGGGTGACAAGAAAAGGATTGACTCCTACGCTAAGGCAAGAGAAACGGATAGAACTTCCCAGCCAACCTTCGCCTTTGACACAGACAACCCCTAGCGCCAACGCTCGGTACTATCCGACCTTATTTCTGGATCAAATCAACGGTGTGACCGCTGCGGTGGAGGAACTGGGCGCGCTTTAAGTGACCGCAGTGTCTGCTCTAGGGCGCGCAGACAGCCCCCAGGGGAGTGTGCAACAGCGGCCAGGGCAAAGGGCGATAGAGGTAGGGCAACGTTGTGTGAGAATGAGTGTTTGGAGAGGTTGTTTTGTCGTTGTTTGTTTGTTGTTGCGGTTTGGTAAGTAAAGAGAAACTCCCCCCTCCCCACCCCGCCCCATCCCGGGTCTAATGATGATAGATTTCACGCTGCATCAGGCCCCACGCTGGCGAGCCTAACCACAGAAAATAATGAGGCTGCATCCCCCATTCGTCTGCGTTAAAGGCGAGCCAGGCACTTTCGATAGCAAATATATCGATTTCCCTGCCTGGGCCGCGGTTTGTCCTGCTCCCCGTGAATAATTACTGTGCCTTTAGAAATTCATAATAATTAGGACTCTCCCCACCCCATCCCTCACCCCTGCGCGCCACTAAAGGCCCCTTAGCCTGGAAGGCGCCTGGGTGGTTCCAACCGTGTTCCTCGCGGGGGGAAGAGGGGCAAGAATCGCTTCTCCCCATAGGGTTTTACTCTTGCGAGAAAGTTGGTTGCCTCAGTTTCCTTGTCTGTCAGTTGAGACTTTTACGTTTCTAAAGACACTTCTAGCCCTACTTCACAGGCTTCACGTTTCTGTTTCGGGGGAGGGGTAGATTTAAAGAACTGTGAGAGAATGGGAGGCTGCGTAAGGGGAGAAGTTGGGGAAAAGAAAGATTCGCATAAGCTCCGTGGTGATCACGTGACGCCGCAACCACGGGGTGGGGGAATGGAGAGGGGTGCAAGCCAGAGTTTCTGACCGCAGGGCACGGTGGGGACCTAGCGACTGGAGCTAGCTGCCGCCCGAATAACTGGAAAGTGTAGGCGCGTCGTCACAGTCACGACTGGGCCTTGAGGAGGTATCTGCGGAAACTGAGGGTGCTAACTCGACTTTCAGGGCCCAGCCGGAGCTGCAGCGGGGAGGGAGGTCCTACTGAGGGCACCAGGCGGGGCGGAGCCTGTGGCGCTGGCCGCGGTGCTGAAGAATCGCTCTCCGGGCCCTGGCGTGCCCCAAGCCCTCCTGCGCCCGATCAAATCTTATAGCCTGCGGCCTCTCTCCCGAAAACTACCGCTGTCCAGCCCGCTGTCCCAGAAGCACCGAAGCTTGGTGGCGTCGACGAAAAGTTCCCCAGAAACAGCGCTTTGGTGTGGGAACTTGGGGTCCGGACGCGAGAGGTTTGCACCTGCGTTTCCATAAACCTTTGGGGATCGCTCGAGGTCACCTGCGACTGAAAGCAGACAATAAAGCGCGCAGCTGTGGCGGCGGCCACTTCAGCTGGGAAACCCCGGGGCCCGAACACTGCGGCTTTGGTCAGCGGACTGAGTTTCCGAAGGGAGGGTATGACATCTACGTCGAAAAAAGTTTCTTGTTTCTTGTAGAAGACGAAGAAAAATGGCCTTTTAAAGTCTATCTTTGAGGACGGGGTCTAAGATATAGGGTGGAATGTGTGAGCCGGACGCCCTCTCCCTCTGGTGTGGCGAGGACGCGCGGCCTCCCCCTGCGCCCTTAGCCGCGGCTGCTGGGATCCTTCGCGTCAGAATCCATTAGGGCGGCGGGGGTGATGGCGAGGCGCGACCAGAGGCAGGTTCAGTGGGGACGCGCAGAGCCCCCGCAAGCCAGTTTCTAAGGAAACACTCGGTTTTTCTAAGCAGCAATTTGTCTTATTGTGGGAGAAAGAAACAGTACAAGAAAAGCCTCCCGGTTCTCCATTCTCATGTAGATGAGGCGATGCGCTCTGGCTGCGTCCGGTGTCACCCCCTCCCCATCGTATTTCCGGCTTGAACGAGTAAAATGCCCTCATTAATTTATAGAAAGAAGGAGCTAGGAAAGCTTTTCGCAAGCCGTGGCCCGAGAGGCGCTACTGTCTTGCTGCTCCGGGGACCCCACCGCTTGCGCTGTCCCAACGCCCTGGCTCCCGACGCCATCTCGCTCTCCACCACCCGGAGCCCCTGACTAGACGCCTAAGGAACTTTCGACCACAGAGGGCACCGGAGCGAGATAATCCGCTCCCCGCCCACCCCCATGGACCCCCTGCTGGCTCCCACCTCCGCAGTCAATAAAATATACTAGGGAAAGCTGTTTACAGAGGAGGTAATTAGGTTTTTCATACTGTAGCAGAAACGTAGCGCGCTCATCGGAAGTTTAAACAACAGCCACCAACCCGCGAGGGCAGACGGCAAACTTGGAAAATGCGCAAACGCGCTATTGGGCGCGCGGAGGGGTTTGAAGAAGCCGCCAATATATATCATCTCAATAAAAAGCCGCTCTTGGAAAGCTTGCATAGTAATTGAGACGGGCGCTCTTTTCTGATCTGGGTTGGCATTTCCTCATCTCGAGCTGACAGAGCCAACTCAGGAAATTGCTGGTAATATTCATCTGGGGAGCACTTTCATTAAACGTAATTCATTCGACTTTCACAATAAATTGAGTGACATCCTTACAGCGGAACCTTTTTATCCTTGATTAAGTGCTTGCCAAGCTTTGGTTTCCCACTTTATTGTCACATTCCTTCAAGCAGAGTCGTCAACATGCCAATCTGAGGCAGAAAAATGTGCGCGCTGTGTTTACCAAGCTCCGGGAGGGGGTTAGTGCTGACATCCAGAAAAAGAGCTGGTCGGGAACTTGACTAGTGGATAAATCAAGACTGAAACTTCCTGCACACACGCGACGGGACCAGGCAAGTGGTGGCTAAGAGAATGCAGAGGGAGGCGAGAGTGCAGACCCGCTTTGAGACTCAGCTGCACCATGAAGCCGCTGACCCGACTGCTCTTGGCTGGCAGGCTCGCCTGCCTTTCCTTAATTAAAACGGCGGGGACTGTTAAGGTCTTAAAATGAGATCTGAAGCCCCTAACAGACATGGTTGCCCAAAAGGAGCTTTCCTGAATCGAATCAAAGCTAGACACTTTTTATTTTTAAAAAAATCAGAAAGAATGCACACTTCCTAACTTCCCACTTGGCAGGCAAACTTTCAGAGCTTACATCACTTGCTTTATAGGAGCGCAAGAAGAGTGTTATTCCTCATTCCTGAAATTCCCTTTTGACTCGCAGCCGAATTCTTTGAGGGCTCTTCAGATCCAGGAACTCCAGGCGAAGCTGACAAGCACCTTGGTATTCCAGGACTGGGCGGATGGGGAAGGCATCTCTGCCAATGCGTGACTCCTTCTTCCCCACCGCCCCCCTAGTTAACTCCCCACCCCCTATAAAATCAAAGAAGCTCAGGACAGAAAATTTCTTATTTGAAAAAGCAATATCCAAATGCTTTCATCACTCAAATGTCCTTTTGAAAATATTGTCGACGACGGTTATTACCCGGACAATGCTGTCAATTTCTGCAGTGTGCAGAAAATCTTCCCTCAGATAGAAAAGCAGGACATTGGGCACCTATCTCAAAAAAAAAAAAAATCAACCAATTTCCCAGCCACCCGGTATATTTTTCACCCAGACAACACTTTCATTAAGGAAGAAATAGCCGTCAACAATTCAAAGCCAAATAGAAATCAACTTCGCACAGAGGAGCCACGAATTTAATGGCTTTCCAAAAAAATACCGCTGAGAAAGTTGGAGCAATCCTGGTTCTCTCCTAACACTACAGTCAGCTTCCCTAAAGCTATCACTAGAAGGCCTCAGACCAAGATAATCCTTCTGGAAATGGGGCAGAAATGTGGCCCACCCAAGTTCTTCCCACACACTTGGGCGAGCTGCTTTCTTGGTCAATGGAAAGTTGAACATTTCAGGGAAATGCCTAGAATAGTAGCAATTTCTGTGTTCCACAGAGCTCAGGAATACATCTTAAAACTGATGAGTTCTACGGCTGTGATGCCGGGGTAGAGGACCTTCCAAAAATCTAGTCTGAATCCTGTATCTATCTAGAAGGCTGGTCTGTAGTAGAAGAGTCAGGAAATGCAAAGGAATGAGAAACTTTTAGTTTCCAAGAACTAGCCTTAGTAGGGAACACTTAATAGTCACTGTCAGGAAATTTATTTTATTTTGTTTATTTTCAGCAATAAGCTCAAATTGATTAAAATTTTCACTGAGCAGCTGGCTTAATTTTTAAAGGATGAGAAGTACACATACCTAATCCAAAGAAAAGACATTGCTGTCCTCTCTCCCTCTGCTTTTCCCCCAGCTCCAATATACCTAACAGCCATCTTCATAATGAGTGGAATTCACCCAAATGATCTGGCTTTTAACAGTGTAGAGGTAGTGGTCCCATGGATACATTAATTACTCTTGAAACTCTATTAAACAATTGGTGTAGAATTCACATTTTAAGAATATCCTAAATTTGAGAGAATAGATGGCTCAAAATGTTGTGGCACAAGTTTAGAAAGGATTTTTAATTCCTGCCTATTTTGATTTAAAAAGCAACTCGATTACTAGCAATTTAATTCCCAACAGAAATGGTGGGGCCTCTTCTCATTAGAATAGAGCTGTGGATGTGTGACTAGTCACAGTAACATTATACAATGCCTTGTCAGATGCCTTGGACTCAATTTCTGAGTAACTTTTTCATTAGCATGTTCAGAAGGTGCTCATTAGGCTCACCCCTCTAACTGAGAATTACCACAGGTGAGCCCCCAAACAGAATGCCACAACCTGTAGGAGATGCTCTCCTAGTGTCCTGGCCTATCCTTCTACTTGATCCAATGAGGCTGACTCAAGTTAGAACCCCCATTCTTCAGAGCAAGAAACCATATTTTTCTAGCTTATTCAGTATATGCTTCAATAAAGTTAAAATGCTATCATCCTGCCATCCCATTGTATCATACTGAAAATACTCTGGAATTGGTCCAGGACTAATAAGAGAATAAAGATTGCAAAACTTTTTAAATTATTTTTAACAAGCATTGTCAACCATAGACTTCTCTCCTATTGAATTCAGGCTTTTAAATCTGCAATATATAACATTCAATAGTCTGAAATTTTCTTTACCTTTATGTTTAAAAGTTAGTTTCCCACCCCCATGCATTTATGGCTGGAGCTTGTCCTGTGGTGGATTTTGAGTATTCTAGCTAACATGCTTCAGAAGGTAACTCTGTGGGCACATATCTAATTAGCTTCCCATTAAAATACTAAAATAAGCTTCTATTTTGAACTAGGACAGAATTGTCTCTCAAAAAACACAAAAATCCTCAACCTAAAGCGTTCAAAGAATCCTGGGGCCAGAAATATACTTTGCAAACATTCACCCAAATACAGGCAGGAAACTGTGGGTTGGTGTGGAGTATTGACCTATTGCAGAGTTTTCATAAGAAATTATTCTCAAATTTGGGAGTATTTAAGGTATTCTCTTTAAACAGAAGCCTAAATATTTCTGTAGGAGATAACTAGACAAGCCTTGCTTGCTGGATTTAATGTAGTGATTACTCCCTGGGAAACATAGCTAGGATACCATGGGCTTAAAGGGCAAGGTGCACTGAGATATCAGTCAAGAGGCAAGGCATAAACAGAGTGATACAGGCACTTAACTAGTGGTATGAGCTCACAAAGGCAAAAATTATCCATCAAATTTTTCCCTGGCTTATGTCAATTCAAGAGAAAATTAAAATAATGGTTTTGCCACTCTTGCCTTCTTTGAATGTAACTTAAAGCAGCTCCTGACAATCTGTATGCATCTAATGCAGGTTCCTACAAAGGGATAAGATCTTCCAATGTGCAGCTACAAACAAATGATCAATCCAGTTAACTGTATCTGGTATTTAATGAAATAGATGAAGAAAGAAGCCTTGATCGCTTCTTGATCGGTTCATTGCCCTAGAGTTTTAATCAAGGCTCTCTACTTCTTTATTTGTCTAAAACCATCCTGAAATGACTGCCCAATTCACCCTTTTAAATTCATTTCCATGGTAGAAGTCAGCTTTTTGCTCCTCCAGGAAAACAGCTCAGAATTCTGCTGGCAAATATCCATGGGATTACAATCCCTGGAAATACTGCTTTGGGTCACAGCCATCAGCCTTAGTTTCTGTGGTGCATGTGGTTTCTAATCCCCGACACAAAACTACTTTAGATTGGAGAAAAAAGAATGGACTTCTAAATCGCCTTCTCTATTTTATTGTTCACATTTCGTATTGTTTTGAGTGAAATTGGAAAAATGGTCTCCTTTCTCTGTATTGCCAAAAGGCATTCAGGTAATGAAGTCTGTAACTAAACGGTAATTGAATCAGCATAATTTGCACACTGAATGGTTTTCAAATGCTCCCAGTTTACAATTAAAGGAGAATTAATGCGCTTGTTGTTGAGAACGCATCGCATTAGAATAAATCCAGCACTGTTGTTGTAATGAGTGGAAAACGGTTTAACTGCCAACAAACACATTTAAAATTTAACACAACGTATTGATTTCACTTCTGCTTTTGATAGATTATTTTCCAGACTATCGAAATACTTGCTCCAAGCAATAAACTGCACCAAGCCCTTGCCGTGTGTGTGAGCACAGCCCAAGGACATAAGAACAGTCTTCAGGTTCAGGTCATGCATAAAGGTATGCAGAGGAAAGGGGCAGACGGGTTACGTTGGTCAAGGGAATCGTTAATATTCCCGGCCTCCCCTCCCCCCGCCCCCGTCGCTTTCACTTTGCTCTCCCTCCCCGCATCTCTCAATAAAAAATTTCTGTATTTCCTTTGGCCAAACTTTCTGCCCTCCATCCATGGTCTCTCAATATCAGTGGGCTTATTGGACACAGGTGGGGGCGAAAATGATTGAAGATGGGAAATGGGAAGGACACTTTTTGCATTCCGTCTGCGTTCCAGCGGGGAAAGGCACAGACTTCGGCGACAGAATCAGAAAGGCTGTTCTTTTGGATTGGCTGCCCTGGCTTTCACCTGTTTACCCCAAGGTGTCCTGTGGGCGAGGACGCTGATGCGCAGCGCCCTCTGGCGTCCGCGGCTGCTACGGTCAGGCGATAAAGGTGCAAAGACAGGCAACGTTAAGGGTTCTTGGATTGAAGCTGAAATCGGTTAAATACACATTCACACACACACACATATATACGTACTCACTCACATACACAGAATTCACACAACTCGCAGCTTTGCAGTCACATGCATCAAGGCAACGGCCGAGAAACGCTTTCAATTGTAGGAATGGCAATTCTTCCAGGCTTGTGGGTTCTATCTAAGGCTCTTGGGATTGAGGGGCGCCAATACCACTTCCAATCAGAGGTGTAGCCCCATCAGAGAGTTCGGGCTGCTTTAGCGCACCTCACCCCTAGACAGAACACAGCGAGCCCTCGGTGCACTCCCACAGCCCAGGATGGGCTATGGTGGTCAGGACACTGAACACAACTTCACCAGCAGGGTACAAGTGTCCCTTACCCCCATTCCCCCATTCCCACCCCAGAAGCCAGACCTGAAATATCGCATTTTCCTTGCCTCAACACGGCACAAACAGCTCTCAATTCACCACAACAAAGCGCTTCAACCAGGAACCGAGTTCCAGCAGTGTACAAAGTCCAGCCCCCGGAAAATTCTGCTACTGAAAGACACAGACCGCGGCTTTGTTTAGGATTCTCTCCCTGGCGACAAGGCCTACCATTCCCTAATAATGGACTAGTCACTGGAAATGGGATTTAGTTATTTGATGAAAATGAGAGGAAGGTGGACATGTTTGCTGTAGTATCTCTGACCTAACTCCGATTGCTTGCAGTAAAGTTAAACTTGATAGTTTAACTTATCCTGTCGGAACCTTTACAAGTCAAAGAAAGTTAACTGCGCTTCTCTATGTATCTCATCTCCAAATCGGGGAAGTGGGTGGGTAGATTCACTTTTAAACTCACAGACCTGGGCAGATTTGTGCTTTCCACCCCCCAACTACACCCTGCTTTTAAACTTCCCTTCGTTTAAACTCCGTGCATGAGCTACTGAGAGTTCTTGCCTTCCACTTCATCTCGTTGCCCTCTACCACATAAAGCGCCCCATCTCACTACCTCCTTGGGTTTAGGGTGTCTTGGGCGCCCTAGCCGCTTTTCAGAATCACGCGCAGGAGACTGGGGGACTGGAGCAAAAAATGGGGATGGGAACCCCGGAAAGTCCGCAGGAATCCGGAGACCAGCTTGCCAAAGTTGCTCCAACACAGCTGCTAGGAAGCTGCTCTCGCTGAACTGGCAGTGTAACCCTTCTCCCGCGTGACTCCAGTTTCTTTGCCTCCCGGCCGGGGTGGGAATGCAAAATCCCCGAACCCGCCAAGACTTACCAAGTAGACGGTGGGCTGCAGGAGGAGAAGCACGTACCAGCACGCAGCCTGCATTCTCCCGCGTCTCAAACTTCCTTGGCGGTGCCTTCTCTGAGTCTTTGTTCCTTCAAAAACATAGATCCACCTGACATCCACTTTACAGAGCAAGGAGCGCTCTCAGCAGCCTAGATACAAATGAAATTAGACATCCCATGACCACGCGGGCAAGGTTAGGCTTGACGATCAAGCGGGGAAAGGGGGATTTGGCGGGGAGTGGGGGACCAAAAAAAAAGCAGGAAGGAGGGTACGGAAAAATTGAAAAGCGAGTAAATCCAGCGCCTGAGACCAGCAAGCGCGCGGTCCGCAGCCGGGCAGGCGGGAGGGCCGACGAGAGGGAGGGTGAGGGGCTCCTTGCGCCCTGCGCTTCTCGGGTGCGAGTTCCCAGGCGGCGGAGCACACTGAGCCGCGTGCAGGCTGGTTCGGAGCCCAGCCTTCTCTGGCAGCGAGACCTGCCCTAGTGTTTGGTGGCCGGGCGGCTTGGACTAAAGGCGGCGGCTGGTTCTTCGCCAGCCCTGGCAGTGCTCACACACGTACACACCAGCAGAGAGAGATAGAGGGAAAAGATAAAGAGAGAGACTGAGCGAGGGGGGCGCGGTGAAAGGAAAGGGTAGGTAGAACTGACCAGGATTAGGTACTAGGTATCTCAACACGTTCGGTGAAGTGGGGGTGGGGAAAGAGAATGCAATTTGCATACAGGAAAGCAGGGCTCAGTTTACCCATTCGAGCCCCTGGCACACACAGAGATACACACGAACGCTCACAGTCACGTCTCTAGTACTACTTTTTTCGAGCCAAGAGGCACAGCCGGTCGCTAACTTCTAGAGAGGAAGCCTCCTCCAAGCTGTGAGGGTCACCTGCCAGGCTTGTTCTCTTTCCCAACCAGCGCCCCTCCCTGCGTCCCTTCCTGGTGCCCACCACCCCGCTCCAAGGTGTCCCCTCCGGGAACAGTGGAGGCGAAGGGTACGTACCGCACAGGACTTGGGGTGAAACCGGCGAGAAGGGACAGCTCCGGGCAGGCTCCATTGAGGAGCTACTCGGGCCTGGCGTCTCCAGGGCCCCGGACGTGCCCTCCCAGGCGCTCCGTCTCCATGCTCGAGCGCAGACGGGTCCAGCTGCCTCGTCCAGCTTTGGCGGAGTCGCCGTCCCAGTGCCCGGGTCGCGCTCAGGATTGGTTCGCGGGAGCCAAGGCTTGGCACACACAGTTGGATTCACGGTGCAGGAAACTTAAGAGGCAAGAGAGGGAGGGAGCAGTAGAGGAGGAAAGAGAGGAAGACAGAAAGGGAGGGAGAGCAAGAGGGAGGGAGAGAGGGGAATGCGCTGGACTGCTGCACCGGACGGACTGGGACTGCCAGCGCTGGCACCGGGACGAGCAGTCTAGGACTCTCGGCTTCCCACAGCTGCCTGCGGATGGTGGAAATGACTTAAGGGGAGGAGACTGGGCAAGTCCTCTGGACTTGAAGTTGAGAGATAAGACTCTGGCCTTTCGGAAGAAAAGAGAACCACACGGCAGACGAGAGCAGTCCGAGTTTCTGAGGGAGGGGTGGGGTGGCGAGAATCTGGAGCCTGCGGCACACGGAGCAGCTGTACCTCTACCCGCGACGCTGGGAAGCCCAGGAGCCTGTCCTCAGTGGATTCTCGGGCGCTGTCCCTGGTGCTGCCCGGCCACCCGGGGACGCTCTGGAGCGCGTTGGGTTTCTGGCCCCCGCGGTGGTGGTGGTTTCTCCGCAGAGCCGCGGCTTGGCACGCCTACCTTCCTGACACGGACAATTACTTTGGCACGTGGGTGAATGATTCCTCAAAGACTAATTAGTACCCCATGTAAACAGATCCCGCTCTCAGGCTCTCGCGGGCTGGGCCTACAGGGAGAAGTGGCTCCCGCGGTGTCTTCGGTGGCCGCAGCGCCCCCTTCCCGGGGGGCGTAGGGAAGATCGCAAAGCCCAGGGGAGTGGCGGGAAGAGCAGCAGGGAGTAGCGTCGGGCGGGGAAGGGCGCGGGAGGGTGCAGGGCCCTCCTGCCGGCCTCGAGCGACTACGCCGGGAGCCTCCGACCTGTGGCTGCCGGGCCGGAGGCGGGGGAGCAGCGGACTGCCAGCCATTCAGCTCCAGACAGCCGAGAGGACTGGGCGACCTTGGGCTCTCGACTCCTCGCCGCCGGCTGGGCTGAGCGTGAAGGGGGAGGAGGAGAACGGGGGATGCTTCGAGCCGTCACCACCTCCCTTGCTACTGACACCTCCCACTCAACCAGCGTCTCCCAGACCCGGCCTCTGTGCTCCAACTCTGGCTGTCTCTGTCTTTCTCAGTCTCTCCCTTACTGTCCCTTTTTCTCAGTATCTTTCTCACTCCCTCTATCTGTCTCCTTCTTCTGTCATTCTTGTAGTTGGTGTCTCTGTCCCTCAGCATCTTTCTGCCTTTTTCTGCCTTTCTGTGTGTCTCACTCAGGATTTCTGACTCTAGGTCTCTCTATCTCTGTGGCTCTACCCTGTCCCTGCCATTCCCCCTCAGACCGCATGTGTGTGCGTGTGTGTGTGTTTTCTCCACCCTTCCAGGGCACAACCAACAGAGCAGTTTCACCAGTCTAAGGAAACAGCCAGGACCAGCTTCTTCTGGTGCTGGTGGGGTTGCCAGTTCTCCTAGAGCTTGCCCAAATTCAGAGCACAAATCGGAGCCCGGAAGAGGGTATCTCTTCCCCAACCTTGCCCATTGCATCTCCAAGCCTGCCCTTCACCAGAGCCTGTCCCGGGGTGATGCACATATCCATATTAATCTGTAGGAATTGTATGGAAATTTATCTCAGGAACCTGAGTTAGTGGCATCAAAATCGAATTGTGATATTTAATGAGTCTGGAGTGTCATTTTCTCAAGTGTGCCTGTGGACACTCTGGCAGGTCTGGGCCTAGATACAATGTATACTCTAGACAAGTGGTCCCACGGCAACCACAGGCTGAATTCCCTTGGATGATGGAGACCACCCCTCACACAAGGCAGTGACAATCAGCAGAGCTACCCTGTCCTATAGCAGAGGCAAGAGGAGCCCCCCTGAGACCTTCATCTGGAATCAGATCTCCAATGACCTCCAAATTAGATCCCCACTGTAGAACATACCTGCCAGCATTTTGAGGCCTACACTCTCCCTTCCAGCTAAAAATAAATCTTTAAAGAGTAAGCTCTTCTAATCTCAAAAGTTGTACTCTGCTGCTGTGACTGCCTGGAATTCATTAGGGAATATGCAGAGTAAGACAGTGAAACACCAGCTTCCAACTGGGTCTCTGAAAATCCACTTTAGAAAAAATACACATGTACATATAGCATAATGGCAATGTTTTCTTGACTATTTTCACTTACCAGCTATTTCATTTTCTTAAAAACTTTAAACTTTAAAGAAGAAAAATTAAAGTCTTGGGGCACCCATATCTGAGGTCAAATGGTCAAAGTAGGGGCAAAGAAAGCTTTGTCTAATTCCATCTTCTAAGATTCATGAGGCTATCCTAAAATTGATTCCTAATTGTACAGGAGCTCCCAGGTCTCCCAGACTAGAGTGTAGAGCTAGAACAAATGTTGCCTGCCTCTATCTGGATGCCCAGGTACAATGCTGTCAGAGCTGAACTTCTGTCTGACCTTTGGGAAAATGAGAAAGAATCTGGCTAACTTTGGAACATACCAAGTCCTTTTCTAAACCTTACTTTAAAAACATTCTGCTTCTAGTGCCATTTAGCCTAAAAAAAAATACTGCTTGTGAAATAGAAAGATGATCAGAGACCTTAAAATCTCTGTCTGAATGGGACTGATTATTTAAGAAAAGCACCACAGGCACCTAGTAATGGGAACGGGTTTGACACTTTGTTCTATGACACAGGGTGCCAAAGAGCTTTTTCTGTTAATGACTTGAGATCTTCTGCCAGGACATTCAACCCTCACTGGATCCTACAAGACACTTGGCCTGGGATATAAAACAGTGGCAGATTGTCATTTTTCATATTTCACAGGGGTCTTCATCTCCTATACTACTCAACCGGAAAAGGACACTGAACCACCAAGTAACACTGAGAAATGTATCATTGTTTCTGCTAAACCACTCCAGTTTTAATAATATAATATTGGGGGAGAGGTGGACAAGAATGGTTCATTCGCCCTCCTTTTTTTCCTATCATTTGCTTTATAAAGAACAATGGAGCAATAAAAGCATGATTTTCTTACATTCTTCTGTTTAAAGTAGTATCCTACTCTAAAACGCACTGTTAGAATACGTGAACAGTCAGCTTCACTGAACGAGAACAAAAGTGTGATTACCTTAAGAAGAATAGTGTTTGTACCAATTTTTACAGACTTTACTCATGCTGAAAATTCTTTCAGAAATACTGTTTCCAAACTTTGTGTGCCATGCAACTTAATACACATACAAACTTAGTATGAATGATAACCACTGTAAAACACAGCCCTCTGCATCTGCTTTTCCCCATGTCTACCTGGTCCAATCTGAAATGAACAGTACAAAAAATAATATAGACCTTTGTCTCTAAGAAATATGTTTTTAAAGGGTTAAAAATGGGCTGCATCAAAAGAAAATAGTGAAATTAATTTTCCTGAAAGTTAAAACCAGAAGAAATTGAAATTAGAATCTTCTGACATAAACTGATAGTTCTGTTAAATGTAATTATCTATTTTGGTTTGGTTCATTTATATGATTCTTTGTTTTGGCGGGGGAGAGGGAAGGGAGGGGTTGGAGGTTTGAATTTTCTTGGGGCTGGAGAGAAGAGAGACAGAAAGAGAGAGATTAACTCTGAGTTCTACAAAACTTTGTCCTAAAATGAACCTGTCTTAAACACCTTAGTATTATCATATGTTACCCAAAATCCAAGTAAAAGCAGAGAACTGTTGTTATGAAGCATCCAGCTGTGGTCTTGCTTAAGCTTTGGGCCAAATTATATCACTTTGTACATAGTACTGCATTGTACCTAATTTTTTCCTAATAGTGATAGAAAACTTACAAAGACTGTATCATCTTTCTGCCCTTAATTTAGTATAACCTGTCATTTGCACGTTGTATAGTCCTGGGCAAGTGCCTAAATATTCCCCTGGCTTCAGTACCCTCCTCTGTATAAAGCAGAAGTAAGGTTACATGATGTTTTAAATGCTTTCTAATTCTAAAATTCCTTTATTCTACCTTTTATGATTAAATGCGGGTTTTAAAAATTTACCTGCTTCCCAAAAAGCAATTATATACTGCATTATGATTTTCAAAGACATTAACAGTTTTAAAAAACATTCCTTTTTTGGTTCATTTCAAAGATTTTTTAGTCAAGTGTGTTTATAGGTTTGAGCCAAAGATTTTTTCAGCATTTCCTCCCTGCGCCACCCTCATAACATTTCTTCTAGGTCAGAGGTTGACTCTCTTGTATGCATCATATCACTTTTTTTTGTTGTTGCTTTTTGAGACGGAGTCTCGCTCTGTCGCCCAGGCTGGAGTGCAGTGCCGCGATCTCGGCTCACTACAAGCTCCTCCTCCCGGGTTCAAGCCATTCTCCCGCCTCAGCCTCCCAAGTAGCTGGGACTACAGGCGCCCACCACCATGCCCGGCTAATTTTTTGTATTTTTAGTAGAGATGGGGTTTCACCGTGTTAGCCAGGATAGTCTCAGTCTCCTGACCTTGTGATCCGCCCGCCTCGGCCTCCCAAAGTGCTGGAATTACAGACGTGAGCCAACGTGCCCGGCCTTTTGCAGAATTCTTAAACGTCACTCAGGACTACTAAAAAAGTCCCTGGACTCTCCACTCCCCCAACATATTTTGCTAGTGGAAAGAAGGATTATTTGCAAAGTGATTTTTACCAGCCTAGAATATTTGGTATTTGAAAGTAGTAGAACTTGGTTAAAAACTATGAGGCATGTGTGCTAAATTACCTTTACAATTATGCTTTAATAACAGGATCACTGGACTAGAGAGAAAAAATAGCCATCAAGCTCTAAAATGAAAAAAACTAAAGGGAATCAAAAAGCTTTATGTAGAAGGCATTTTCTTTTTTAAAGGTAATTTACATGCTCAGCCTTTGTATCCATATTTCATTTATTCTACTAGATGAAGACAGAGGGTTCTCAAAGGTAGGGTAGTTTTAATTATGCCCAAAAACTTTAAAAAGAGGATGAACATAATAAGAGAAATTAAAGAAAGCCAGCATTTAAAAGGCAGTTGAATGTAAAAGATTGAAAGATTGAGGTCATCACCCAAAAATCATAATTAAAATTTAAAAAAATATTGTGACTAAGCAAACCTTTGCATTATAATCTCATTACAGAAATTCTTTACGATGATTCCTCCAGAGATTATTAATTGACAGTTCCCTAAAGCAGAATCATTAGAGACAAAGAACTTGATAACCAATGTTCTGTTAACAAAGCAAAATACAGTACCGGCTTTCAGCCAGAAAGAACACTGGGACTCTCAATGACGTAGGGACGGAAGAAATGATAAGGACAAAGGCTACAAGCACTTTGGTTATCAGAAGCTGAAATGAGTCTGTAAATGCATAGTTCATCTCCATAATCTAAAGTACCTGGATATTTTGAAACATACATGTTTGTCCAGCTTTTATCCTGATTTGGCAATATGAATACATCACTCTAAAACAAGATGACTTATACAGGCAGAGAACAAAGAGCTGCTTCAACCCAAATATCATAGTGTCATAGTAATAACAGTGTTTTGGATTAGACACCTTTTAAATAGGAGATATCACAGGGATGCAATAAACCTTTCAACTTCTCTTTTTAATATCAAATTAATGAAAACAACTATACTAGAATTTCACCATAATTAACTTTGGGGTCATGCTATAAAAATCACATAATATTACATTTTTCCTGCTTCTTTTAGTTTCAATAATAAAATGCTTTTGATAAAGTTCAAAGCAAAATAGTCTAACATGAAATTTTGTATTAAGTAGATGGTAATTTCTCAAAGCTCCATAGTTTTCAACAGGGTAATGGCTACCAATTACCACGTGCCAGGCATACACCAGGAACCATACCCTGTGTTTTCTTTATATCATTCCACTGTGTCCCTAGTGAGTCTATTAGCATCAATCAACAATTTAGTTTTAAAAAAGAAACTTCCCAGGTTAGATGAGATCTCATTCATGCTCATCTCCATGAAGGCTGACTTGAAAATCTGAGAATCACTGGACAATTAATGTATACTCCCTCCTCTAGTAACTGTCTCCATTATTTTAGTTTCAGTGTCACTATTCTCTCTCCAAGTACTTTAAATAACCAACTAACCATTCCTTCTCAGATTATCCATGCACTAATCTTCCTACATTAAACATTGGTGCTCCTCAGGGTTCCATCAATAACTTTCTTTTCACTCCTATGAGACAATCCTGTCTAGTTCCATGTTTTTATTACATATTAACATCTAGTGACCACCAAGTTCATAAAGTCCATTTCTGATCTTTTTCTTGGTCTGAATATTCAATTGCCGTCATGTCCACTTACATGTGCTAGAGGTACCTAAAATTAACATGCCTAAAACAGAACAAATTATGTCCTTACATTACACATATATCTTGTTAGTTGGTGTCATACACGGTGGAGTTCCCCACTTGTAATGGGATTAAGCTCATGCCCTTTGCCAAAAGATCTCATGGTGGAATGGAGAAGTATACCTCCCCATATATGCGGAGGCTTTCTTTTTTTTTATTCTTTTTCTTTTTTTTTTCTTTCTTCCTTCCTTCCTTCTTTCCTTCTTTCTTTCCTTCCTTCCTTTCTTTCTTTCTCTTTCTTTCTTTCTTTCCTGTCTTACTTACTTATTCCTTTCCATCATAATCAGAGCCTTTAGGAGGCATAGCATGTTTCCACTTGCTCCTTCAGCCACCAGGAGAAGAGCACATACCATATAGAAGCTGTGTCCTTCAGCCTGGGACCTAAAATGAGAAAACACATGAAGACCAGAGTGTGACCTGGATCTGAAGCATAATCACCAAGCTGGCCTTCAGTCCGGCAGATCCAAAAGTGAGAAGTAAATGTTTACTCTTTAACTGTTAAGATTTGAGTGTTGTTTTGCAGCATTATCACAGGCAAAGCTGACTAACTGATCCCGCTAACATACTGGAAAACTTAAGTACCAGATTTTCTTATGCCTTCTTTTTAGTCCTCCACATCAAATATAAAATTACCAACACCTCTCAATTGTATTTCTAATTATCTCTTATCTCCTCTCTTCTCTGCTCCTGCTCCTGCTCATGACCCAGGCTCATTTCATTAGTCATCTGGGCTATGGAAATAGTCTTCTCACTGATCTCCCCTCTTTTCAGCTTCTATTTCCGTAAATATATCCTCCTCACTGTTACCTGAATGATGGAGCTAAAACCAAAATGTCCCCACATCAGACACTTGTTTAAATCTCCTCATAAACTCTCCACTGCTTACAGAATCAAGTCCAGCTCCCTAGCTCAGCACAGAAGACCCCCTGTGAGCTGGCCTCTGTCCACTCCATTTTTTTCCCTTCCACCTGGCCCCTCCTCAACTACATGCTTCACATTCATCAGATACCTGTCCCTAGAGCTTCTAACACACAACCGTATGTTTCAACTTGGAGCCTCTGAACCTTCTTTCCTTTGCTTTGACGCCTCTCAATTCAATCTCCAGGTAAACTCCTCATCTTCCTACAACCTCTGCTCAAAGATCACCTCTCATCCTCTCCATTTTTCTCAGGGACTTGTGCACTAAAACATATTCTTACTCATTTGCACCATGCTGTTTATACATGTGTCTTCTCTACTGGACAGCAACATTCAGTTTTGCACCCCCAGCCTTACCTTGAACTAGATTGAGCTGAATGTTCAATCATGCTCAGAAAGCTCATTGTCCAGAAAACAGCCTCGTGTACCCCACAGCAGGAGAGCGTATCAGAGCCTCTGGAGCAGCAAGTCCTCATCTAGGAAGTTCTCAGAGAATGCATAGTTGGAGAAAGTTTTCGGGCAAACACCAGCCAAGTGAAATGAGCAAAAGGAACAGTACTAGAGTGGGAAATTTTGGCCAGAAGTCACAAGCTCTTTCATCCCAAACATCCTCAGAGACTCTGCTCAGAATCATAAACTGAATGAAAAATTTGGGCTGAATGGGTTAGTCAGGACTGATTCATTAACCCCCTCATGTCCAGAATCAAGTATGTGGTGATACCAAAAAGACCCCAATGTCCCTAAATTCTAGCTCACTCTGCACAGGTACACCCCAAATCCGATCTCACAGTTCAGTTGCTTCACCACTTATTAGCATCTTACCCAACAGTTTGTTACAACCAGACCTCACCTTATCACTCTACCTTCAGGACCAGATGAAACAGCGAAAGGAGATAGAGGGAGAAGAGTTAGAGAAAGCACTGTGCATACTATTATCATAACTACCACCAACTCTGGACCTGGGAAATGGAGTTAGCCATCCCCAGAGAAAAACAACACTAAGTCTTGGAGTCCTGGGCTTTTGAATTAACCTTACGAATAACTATTTAATAAAACCACTATTTCCAGGTCTCTTTGCTACACCTGTGACAGTTTCCTCTTGTCTCCTGTGCTGGTTTTTCCTACTAACCACTCCCAGGCTGACAATTTGCCCTCCAGCCCACCACTTTGGTTTAAAACTACAGGCTAATATCTCCATCTGCCAGAGGGAATCTTCATTCAAATGCCTGCCATTCTTTGATGCAAAATGTTCGATGGTAAACTAGACAATACCCCCAACACCATACTCCACCCCAACCCCCGACACACATCTTCCTATTCACAGCTCCCATGACTTCATTTGTGGCACCCAAACTTTCTACGTACCTTTACACCTCGGAATTAATCTGGTTATTTTTGTGTTCATCTCACAGACCAGTCAGGCACATTGTCTCGTCAAGCCTTCCTTCAGAACATCTCTTGCATCCACCTCCTTGCCACCACCCTGGACAAGGCTTCATCATCTCATATGTGGACAGACGTCTTATAACTGGTTTTCCAATTCCTAACTAGTTTGCCAGTTCTCACTAATCTCACTTCTATGAGCACTACAGTGATAAGGACTATAATGGTACAAAGGTCTTATCCATATTTGTACCCCCAACACTTAGTGTGATGCCTACTGCACAGCTGCACAGTAGATGCCCAATAAATGTTTACTTGATGGGTGGATCAGTTCTTTATACTACCCATAGATTATTGCTTACACAACATATTTGCCATGTTACTCCCCGGCACACACACATAAAATTTCCTCTTACCTTCTGAGGTCTAGAACAGGGTTATTTTTTATGTATTCATTAATTTTTTCCAAGAAATTATTTATTCAAGAGAATTCTCACTCAAAAATATGGTAGACAAAATACAGAAACTCAAAGCTTCTCTGGTTAAATCTAGGGTAAAATGTTTACATCCATACCTACAGCCTTTCCCACCTTGCCTCCTTTCCTCCCATCCCCAAGCAAACCTAGAGCTAGAAACTAAGATACCCTAAGACAGAAATTCCCAAATCTTAGTTTGCTTAATTTCCACCTGGAGGGTTAATTAAAATGCACATTATCAGGCCCTACTTTAGATTAGGATTTACTAGTCTGGGCTTTGATCTTTAAAAGGATGCATTTTAACAAGCATCCAGGTCATCCGATGAAGGTTGTCAGAAGAATAGACTTTGAGAACCTTATCCTAGCAGGTGATAGATTGGAATTTAAAAACTCCATCTCACAGAATGACATTTGAACCCCTTGTGGCAGAAATTAAGGTCTGTCAGAGTCTGCTATTTATCCCACCCATCAAGATTTAATAACACAAATACATTAATTAGTTTGATTCAATCATCCCATGATGTATACATACACAATTGTCCTTTGGTATCCACAGGGAATTGGTTCTAGGACCACCCCTCCACAAAGTCCATGGGAGTTCAGGTCCCTTATATAAAATGGTATGGTATTTGCATATAACCCATGCACATTATCCTGTGTACTTCAAATCATCTGTACTTACAATATCTAATACAATGTATTATTTTTATTGTTATATTGTTATAATAAAAATTATGTATTATTTTATATTGTTGTATTATTAATTTTTTTCCAAATATTTTCAATTCTCTTTTTGTTGAATCCATAGATGCAAACCCCATGGATATGGAGGGTCAACAATATCATAAAGTCATGTTGTACTCTAAAAATATATACAATTATTATTTATTAATTAAAAACAAAATATATTTTTAAAAAAGATTTAATAGCAAGTGCACCCAAGAACATTTGCTTCAGTTTATTGCCCTATTGCCCTCAATCATATTAATATCCGGCTTGATTCATGTCTTAAGTTCTTTCTTTCTCAGTTTGTTTGTTTGTTTCTTTCTTTCTTTTTCAGAGTCTCATTCTGTCTCCCAGGCTGGAGTGCAGTGGCGTTATCTTGGCTCACTGCAACCTCCACCTCCCGGGTTCAAGCAATTCTCCTGTCTCAGCCTTCTGAGTAGCTGAGACTACAGGCCCGTGCCATGAGGCCCAGCTAATTTTTTTCTACTTTTAGTAGAGATGGGATTTCACCATACTGATCAGGCTGGTCTCGAACTCCTGTCCTCAGGTGATCTGCCCACCTCAGCCTTCCAAATTGCTGGGATTACAGGTGTGAGCCACTGCGCCCAGCCCTTACATTCTTTCTTATACAGCTTCCCCCTAACTAGAATGCTCTTCTCAATCCACTTCCTCTTCCTTTGTACATCTCCAAATTCAACCGTTATTCATCATCTGGAACAAGGCCTTCCTCACTGAAGCTTTCCCCCATCCATACAACCATCCATTCATTCAATGTAAATTTATTGAATGAGCAGCAGTTCTAGGTACTGTGGATATATCACTGAACAAAAAAAACACAAATCCTAGTCCTCAAAGAGTATATATTCTAGTGCATAAAGACTAACAAACAAACTGTAATGTAAGATAAAATATGTAGTAAGTTAGATGGCAGTAAGTTCTGTGGAGAAAATAAAGAAGGGAAGAGAGAGAGAATGGCAGGAGTAAAATGCAGAAGCAATTTTAAGTGGAGTGGTTGAGGATAGTGACAACTGAATAAAGATAGAAGGAGGTGAGGAAGTAGACCACATGGATATTTGGAGTAAAAACTTTTCAAGTAGAGGGAAGATCAGGTGAAAAAAACGCTGAGGCAAGAGTACACCTTGGGCATTAGAGGGACAGCAAGAATGCCAGTTTGTCTGGGGAGGAACAGACAAATTTCTAGTGAGCTAGGAAGAAGTGGCAAAGAGTTGATGTCAGAGGTGACAGACTGAGCAGCATCTGAAGGGCACTGGAAGGACTCAGTTTCAGTCCTTCAGGATACCTTTACACTGAGCAGAGAAGCATGTCCTGACCCACATTTTAACCACAGTGTTATACATCCTGTGTCAACAACAGTCTGAAGCAGTGCAAGAGCAGCAGTTAGGAGGTTACTGTAATAGTCCAAACAAGAGGCTATGGTGACTTCATGACATGGATTGCGGCAGAGGTTGTGAGAAATGAACCAATTCTGGATATATTTTGAAGGGAGAGATGACATAACTTGCTGACAGATTGAATATGGAATGTGAAAGATACTGTTGTCTCCAAGGTTTTTGCCCTGAACACCTGAGAGAATGGAAGTCACCATTAATATGAGGAAGACTATGTAAGAAGAAGGTAGGCAGAGGAAGACGAGGGATCAACAGCTCAGTTTGAGGCATGTTAAGTTTGAGATGTACATTGGACATCCATGTGGAGCTATTGAGTATTATGAGTTAGGATTCAGGGTAAATGTCTGTGCTGGAAACATAAATTTGGGTATTATCAGCATATAGATGGTGTTTAAAGACCATCAAGGAAATCAATGTAGAAAAAGGAGAAAAGAGCCCTGGAGCTCTTAAATGTTAAACAGTTGGTGTGGAGGAGTGGGGAGGACCCAGAAAAAGAGACTGAGAATGAACACACACTGATGCAGGCAGAGATCAAGAAAGAGAAGTTAGCAATGGAATCAAATGCTTCGATAAGTCAAGTAAGATTAAAAAAAAAAAAAAAGACCATTGAATTTAAAAATGTGGAAGTCTTTGCTGACCATGACAAGAGTAGTTTCAGTGAATAAATAAGGGGAGAGCTAGAATGGAGTGGATTCAAGAGAAAAATGTAAGGAGAGAGGTGTACAGACAATGAATAGGGATCACTCTTTCAGGATGTTACTTTTATCCTACTTAATTTTCTTCTCCCTCAGTCTCTGTAACATCTAGGACCGATCTGCTTTCCTGAGCATTTTTATCATCACCCTCAGTGATAATTTTTAATTGTGTTTATGTCTTCTTTCCAGCTAATTCGGAAGCTCTTATTGGAAAGAATCAGTATCTCCTTTCACATCTGCAACACTCCCCTCAGTGCTTTGCACAATTCTGTGCCCATAATGAGTGTATTAGTCTGTTCTCACATTGCTATAAAGAACTATCTGAGACTGGGTAATTTATAAAGAAAAGGGTTTTAACTGACTCACGGTTCCATAGGCTGTACAAGAAGCATGGCTGGGGAGGCCTCAGGAAACTTACAATCATGGTGGAAGGCGAAGGGGAAGTAGGCATGTCTTACATGGCTGGAGAAGGAGGAAGAGAGAGAAGAGGGAGGTGCTACACACTTTTAAACAACCAGGTCTTGTGATAACTTACTCACTATCACGAAAATAGCAAGGGGAGAGTCTGCCGCCATTGATCCAATCGCCTCCCACCAGAGCCCTCCTCCAGTATTGGAGATTACAGTTTGAACATGAGATGTGGGCAGGGACACAAATCCAAACCATATCAATGAGTATCCAAAAATACATGCGTGTCAAACCAAATAAATATTTCTCCAATGACTTTCTCTGTCCCTTTTCCTAGCTTTTAACTACTTCAAGCAACTTGTAGATTAAATTTCTGTTCTTCAATTTGACTTTTAAGTACCTTCATAAAATGGTCCTCCCCAAAATTTGTCTTTTAGTATTTTCTTATATAGCCCTCTGCTTTAGTCAGGATATTTTGTTGACTTTACTGAAAAGAGGCTGCTTATTTTCACATATTATTTTAATCATGATACTATCTTTTGGAAATTCTTCATTCAATCCAAGGGCCTTTGTCCTCTTAAAAACTAATCAAGGAAGAGCTGTGGTCCCATATTTGGAATGCTTTTTGCTTTAATATGTAGCTACCCCAGATTTTAGGTATCATATCTATGTCAACTTCATGAGGTATTTCCTGTGCTGTCTATTGCACTCCATAATTCTACTTTTATATTTGTTCCACTTAAAAATAAATCCTAGACCAAGCTTAGCATTTTTGGTTTTCTGTTTCTCCTATTCATTAACTAGCACTTTCAGGATCATTAAAAAATCAAATGAGAAATAAAGTATTACTACATGTAAAGGCTTTTAATTAAGGATTAATACATGATAGAATGAATAAATAAAGGATGGATGGATGGATGGATGGAAATGGCTTTTGCATTGTACAGTTATCTGATGCAGCATACATTATCCTGTTTAATCTACACAAGAGCTGTCAGATGTTGGTAGCATACATTTAACAGATGATAAAATAGTTTTAAAAAGGTTAACCTTCCCAAAGTTTTTCCAGGACACTGGAACCTAAACTTCCTAATTCAGTTCTAGATTCAGAATCCAATTCCAAAACTACTAAAATCCAGTTATTTTCTTTTTCCACCATGGTCGCTTGCTGGAAAGCAATAAATAAGTAAAACCACTAGAATCCTAAATCGAAATTGTTTTCAAAGCATGTTCACTTAGAATTGATGAGATTTTGTTGAATCTGTTTTCCAGTGAAATTGTAATTCTAAAATTATATTCTTTTCCTCCTTAATAACAAACTTATAGTCTCACAACCGGTTTGATTACTTAACAAAATATCAGCACAGCAAAGTACATAGCTCTTTAACAACTTTCTTTCCTTTTGATTCTGTACCTCTACAAAGCTTTGTCAAACTACCACTGACTCAAACGGTAATGGTACACAAGCTAGAAATGTACTCTGGGAATACATTTTCTCTTTGGAGCGAACGTCTTTCTGCCACATGTTCATTCTCTTAGATTTCTGATCTTAAGAGCACAAAACAAAGAATGGTTTATTAATCAAATGTTTTCGTGAGCCTATTTGAACTCCACATCTTAGATATATTTTAAAAGATGTTCTACTTACTTCCTTAGTGTGGAAACTCTTGTGAATTTTGAAAGCTTTCTTAACCATCTTAGATCATTGAGATACCGTTCGAGATCTGAGTAAATAATTTACTAGCAGGTACCCCCAACATGATTGAATCCTTCAAGTTAACAATAAAAATCTGACAATCTCATTTGCTTTATTTTTGGTTATGGGCTCTAAGGAAAAAGAAAACTAAGAAAGAAGAGTTATATGACAACATATGATGCTATAAAGGAAATATATTCTCTAGTTAAGACAGCCACTCCGCATCCCAAGTGCCCTCAGTGTATAGCGTATACCCTAAAGGCATCTGTCCTAAAACTTGAAGTTGTGTTGAGATTTTCAGAGAAATTATGTACAAAACCAAAGTGCTATTTTTTATAATTATCTTTGATAAAGGAATATAAAGTTGGGATAATTTAACTTAAATGTAACCACATATTAGTAAATAAATTTCTCATTTTATATAACACTAAATGCTTTTTGGTTGTTTTCATGGTGAATTGTGAATCTATAATGTAGAGGTTTTGGATTTTAAAAGCTTCTATAATTCAAAATAAAATGAATTATATTAGACTCATGTTAATTTTGTGGGAATGATCTTCCTATTGAGTAAGATATTAAGATACTTTAGACTTTGTATCTTGAGACTATGTATTTCTATATTTTAAGTCCCAGGTTCACTACTTCTATCTTGCCTCTTAAGTTTCAGAATTAATGAATGAGATGGAAACTCTCCATATATTGCAGAGGAATGTAACAAATAAGCGGATTGAAAAACTAGGTGTATGCTTTCTTTTATCATTTCTTAAAAAAAGAATAAAAATGTAATTAATTAACCTTGCATACTATCCTCTCTTTTGCCAAACCTTAATTAGGTTCTGGGAAGTGGATACCCTTCAGTGAAAATGAACAAAAATAGCCCTCGATGAAACGATTACAAAATGAGTTTTCTCATTGAGGAGTAAAGATGAGACATGAAAAATATGAGCTTCTGCAGCAGGCATTTTTCATTCTTTTTTACAATGTGAGCAAATGGAGGATGAAGAAACAGCCTTCACCTTTCATATGCTCTACTATGCTCCAAGATTTACAGTAACTCTTTAAGATAAAAAATTTAAAAATAAAAATAACAAACCTGCACAAAATAGGAAATTGTCAGTCACTAGGGAGGTGACTATCAAGTATATTTTCCTGTGGATGCTTTACAACGAGTTCATGACTGTTAACCAGACTAAGACCATGACTTTGAGGAGCAACAAAATTTGAAAATGGGAGCTTCCAAACAAAAGGATGTTGTTTCCCCAGTGTAATTTGTTTTGAAGTTATTGCCTAGTAAGCACTGCATAAATTCTATTTCACTCATGCATGACAAAACTGCACTTGGATTTTTACTAAGCAAAGCCATAGTCAGAAGAGAAAGAAATCTGATCATATGCATCGTTTCTAATGTAAAAATTCACACTCTTCCTAATTCGGACAATGATGTGATTTGTAAAGGGTTCTAATTGTGGTCAATTATTACAGTCCTTCAGCGCCACCTAGTGTTTTCCATATAATGGTATGCCCCAGTTCACCTATGAAACCAAACTAACAATAGTCATACATCCCAAATAAAAGGAAAAAAGGAAACCTCAAAGTTTAATTTTGATATTTCATAGTCAAAGTGCTTTCCATTGTTTTATTTTATTACTCTTAAATTGCTTAAAAGCTTTTGTCGCTTTTGTTGAACTAAGTCTTTTGCATGTTTGGGTTCTTACCATTGATAAATGCCTAATCGCCATTGTTCCCTGGAAAATCAGAGTAACTATAAGGTTAACCCTGTTTTTATAAAAGGTAAATTATTTCATAGTCGATTCATTTTAGAGTGAAATGCCTACACATATAAGAAGCAGCAAAGCAACATGAAAATAAAGGTGACCATTGAATATCTAATATTTGTGAGCTGACAAAATTGGTTGAGCACACTCTCAAGTTACTCTTGTTGGTAATAGTGGTCTCAAAAGAATGTTAAAGTGGGTGTCTGCCACTTCCCCATAACCTCATTACCAAATTATAATAAAAGCATGTCTCAGACCGGACGATGAAACATATATATGGACATTTATTAAATAAACATAAAATAGCAAGCAAGTAAAAAAACTGTTCATACAATCTATCTTGAACTAAATACTCAGCTGTATTCTTTTTAGTCCTGTTATAAATAAAGTTTCGGTGCCACAAAAGAAATAGCACTCAAATATAAAATTTTCTTTTTTTCTTCTCAGAAGGGCAATTTACTTCTCTAGAAGGGTGCGCCCTCACAGAGGGAGCAATGATGAGCACACGCCTGGACGAGGGAGCGGAAGGAATTCTTATTCCTGATGCACGTCGCCCCTGCTACTGTGTCATTCCCCTATTGGCTAGGGTTAGGCCGCGCAGGCTAAACTAATTCCGATCGGCTGACTTATAGAGAGTGACGGGGTGATGATTTGGCTGGAAAAATGGTTATGGCAGAGCAGGACATCGGAATGAGTCAGGGTGGAGCAGGTGATCAAAAAAGGTTGCTTTATGAGGAAGTTAAGTTTAAAAGTAGAAGGCAAAGAATTGGACATACTGACATATTGATTCTTTGAAGAGAAATTTAGAACTCATATCTAACAGTGCTCAAATAACTAACTTACATGAGAGATTCACTAGAGGCAGGTGTAACAAATCCTTGAAACAAAATTTTGTTATATTGTAATCAGCATCAGGAAACTAGAAATTATCCTAAACGAATGGCTGGACACAGGAACACTTACAGGTAAAGATTTAGGCACTATCCCTATGGATGAAAGCTACAGGCCTCTAATTTTATTTTATAATTACTGAAGTTAGTTTTGTCACAGAGAGGAAATGTATTGTTAAAAAAATGATCCACTTCTGCCGGGTACGGTGGCTCACGCCTGTAATCCCAGCACTTTGGGAGGCCGAGGCAGGCAGATCACAAGGTCAGGAGTTCGAGACCCGCCTGGCCAAAGTGGTGAAACCCCGTCTCTACTAAAAATACAAAAATTAGCCGGGTGTGGTGGCACACGCCTGTAATCCCAGCTACTTGGAAGGCTGAGGCAGGAAACTCGCTTGAACCAGGGAGGTGGAGGTTGCAGTGAGCCAAGATCATGCCACCGTACTCCTGCCTGGGCAACACAGCGAGAATCTGTCTCAAAAAAAAAAAAAAAAAAAAAAAAAGACCTGGTGCGGTGGCTCACGCCTGTAATCCCAGCACTTTGGGAGGCCGAGGCGGGCGGATCACAAGGTCAGGAGATCGAGACCATCCCGGTTCACACAGTGAAACCCCGTCTCTACTAAAAATATAAAAAAATTAGCCAGGCGTGGTGGCAGGCGCTTGTAGTCCCAGCTACTTGGGAGGCTGAGGCAGGAGAATGGTGTGAACCCGGGAGGCGGAGCTTGCAGTGAGCAGAGATTGCGCCACTGCATTCTAGCCTGGGCGACAGAGCCACTGCATGACACTGACTGAGGAAACATGTACCCCTTTGTTCTTGAACACACATGAGAATGAGATCTTCTACATGCATGCCTTCAGAAAATATATTATTCTTGTTCTGATTTACTCTCTCTCAAATCTCTATCAAAGTAATTCAACAACTAGAAAAATGTCTTTGCTTCTAGATAAGAAGTGCTAGAATTGGGTCAGATAAAGAGCATTGTCTAGGGAAATAGAATTGCAGTCTGGATCTTTCAAATCCAGATACACACCAGGTTAATAACTAGTTTAGACTGCTCATGGAAAAGCCAACATTACTGTGCAACTCTCATGTTGCACTTGTCAGCAGGAAAGAGGAGACTCACCATTTAGGCCTGAATGGCTTTTTTTTTTCTATTGCAAGCCAAGTTAATAAGTGAAGAAGAATCCACATTGCCTATAAAGCTTTTTCAATCTCTTCATTTACAAATTGTGAATGGTAGCACAAATGTAACAAGAGGAATTGTGGTATTGCCTTGTATTCAATTCTCAAATAAATATTTCAAAAGAGACCAAAGAAAATTGACAACACAGGCATATCTCAGAGAGATTGCGAGTTCAGTTCCAGCCTATCACAATAAAGCAAATTGTACAGACTTTTTGATTTCCCAATGCATGTAAAAGTTATATTTGTGCTACACTGTAGTCTATTAAGGGTATAATGATAGTATGTCTAAAAAGGCAATATACATACCTTAATTTTAAAATAGTCGTTTGCTTAAAATATGCTAACAGTCTTCTGAGTTTTCAACCAGTCATAATCTTTTTGCTGGTGGAGGGTCTTGCCTTGATTTTAATGGTGGCTGACTGATCAGGATGGTGGTTCCTCCAGGTCTGACTGTGGCAGATCATACCTGTGGCTGTGGCAATTTCTCAAAATAAGACAACAGCAAAGTTTGCACAGTGATTGACTCTTTCACAAAAGATAGAACACAATGCTATTTGATAGCATTTTACTCATGGTAGACTTCCTTCAAAACTGGAGTCAATCCTCTCAAACTCTGCTGCTGCCTTATCAGCTAAGTTTAATGAAATATTCTAAATCTCGTATTGTCATTTCAACAATGTTCATAGCCACTTCACCAGAAGTAAATTCTATGTCTAGAAACCACTTTCTCTGTTCATCCATAAGAAGCAAGTCCTCATCTGCTCTAATTTTATTATGAAATTGCAGCAATTCAGTCACATCTTTGGGCTCTACTTCTAATTCTAATTTTCTTGCTATTTCTACCACATCTGAAGTGACTTCCTCCGCTGAAGTCTTGAACACTTCAAAGTCATCCATGAGGGTTGGAATCAACTTCTTCCAAACTTCTATTGATGTTGATACTTTAACCTCCTCCCATGAAACACAGATGTTCTTGGTGGCATCTGGAATGGTGAATCCTTTTCAGAAGGTTTTCGATTTACTTTGCCCAGATTCATCAGAGGAACTATGAATGGCAACTATAGCATTATAAAATGTATTTTTAAAACAATTAGACTTGAAAGTCAAAATTACTTCTTGATCCATGGGCTACAGAATGGATGGTGCATTAGCAGGCATGAAAACAACATTAACCTTGTACATCTCCATCAAAGCTCTTGGGTTGCTAGGTACATTGTCAACGAGCAGTGATATCTGGAAAGGGATCCTTTTTGCTGAGCAGTAGGTCTCAATAGTTGGCTTTAAATATTCAGTAAACCATGTCGTAAACAGATGTAAACAGATGTGCTGTCATCCGGGCTGTGTTGTTTTAGCACAGGAAGATATTTAGCATAATTCTTACGGCACCCACGATTTTCAGAATGGTAAATAAGAATTGGCTTCAACTTAAGTTCATCACTTCATTAGCCTTAAAGAAGAGAGTTAGCCTGTCCTTTGAAGCCTTGAAGCCAGGCATTGACTTCTCCTCTCTAGCGATGAATGTCCTCGATGACATATTCCACTAAAAAGCTGTTTTGTCCACATTGAAAATCTGTTGTTTATTGTAGCCACCTTCATCAATTACCTTAGATAGGTCTTCTGGAAAACTTGCTGCAGCTTCTGTATCAGTACTTGTTGCTTCACCTTGCACTTTTATATTATGGAGATGGCTTCTTTTCTTAAACTTTATGAATCAACCTCTATTCATTTCAAATTTTTCTTTTGCAGTTTTGTCACCTCTCTCAATCTTCATACAATTGAAAGGAATTAAGGCCTTGCTCTGGATTAGGCATTGGCTTAAGAGAATATTGTGTCTGGTTTGATCTATTCAAGGCTGTATTGCTTTTTTATTATTCATGTGTTCCCTGTAGTTGCATTTTTAATTTTCTTGAAGAACTTTTTCTTTCATTTACAGCTTGCCTAATTGTGTATCTCAAGAGACCTAGCTTTTGGCCTGTCTTGGCTTTGAGCATGCCTTCCTCACTATATGCAATCATTTCTAGCTTTTGATTTAAAATGAGAGATGTGAAACTCTCACTTGAATACTTAAAGGCCAGTTTTAAGTTATTAATTGGCCTAGTTTTAATATTGTGTGTCTCAGGGATTAGGCCTGAAGAAAGGAAGAAAAGAGGACTGGCAGTCAGTGGAAAAGTCAGAACACCAACATATTCATTAAGTTTGCCATCTTATACAGGCATGGTTCATGGTTCCCCAAAACAACTGTAGTAATAACATCAAAGACCACTGATCACAGATCACCATAACAGATATAATGATAATGAAAAAGCTTGAAATATTGCAAGAATTGCCAAAATGTGAAACAGAGGCATGAAGTAAGCACATGCTGTTGGAAAATGGTGCCAATAGACTTCCTGGATGCAGGGTTGCCAAAAGCCTGCAGTCTGTAAAAACAATATCTACAAAGTGCAATAAAGTAAAGTGCAAGAAAACCAAGTATGCCTGTGTTTTCTAGCATTAATAAATTTATTTTTTGAAAAATACACCACCAAAGACCTCATTTTGTTTCAACACAATAGGAGATACATCGAGGCTAAAATAGTCCTTTCCTTTAGTGTTTAAAAAATAATCAATAAATTCATCAGCAGGAACTATATAGTATAATAGGGCCTAACATATTAATATTATTATGCAAGCTAGAACATTGAAAATGTACAAGTCTTAAGCTCTACAATGAACCTTATTTCTCACTAACACATATGCAAAACATTGGTCTGCATGTTGTCACAATAGGTGACTTGCTCAGTATGGCTTAAAGCTTGCCATAACATTCACATGTGCCTAACTACTTTACTACATTACTTTCAATAACAAAAACCGCCATTACATTTGCACCAACCTAGTATCTCTCCACTGACTCCGTGAAGGCCCACCTCCTCTTCCTGATGAACTTCCAATTCTCAATTTTGAAGTTTGCTCAGATGTAGATAACCTCAACAGAACCTTAAATCCTAGAGGCAAAGACTATAAATACTCTAAAAATGTATGCAAAATGTTGTAAATCTGTGTGTGTGTATCCTTCTTCTTTTCCAGAAAGTGTGTTCCATAGCTTTAATCAGATGCTAAAGATGTCCCTACTCTGACTCAAAAGACCCAAGGAGTGCTGCCCAAGGGATTTAACTAGCATCCCCCAATTATCTTGTTATTGTGGATTTGTCTATCAGAACTACCCAAATTCCCCTGATAGGACTCAGAGAATCCTTGAGGAGGCCAGACCCTTTGCAGGGAAGTGCTGCCTTGCATTTGCCAAACTTAAAGTATCAGTTTCTGTGATTAGAACTTGCATTTGACAGAGCACAGACTCTGGAGTGAGGCTGATCTGGGGCTGCAGTCCTGCTTAGCCCCTCATTCCACGTGTGGTTATGGTCTGAGCCACCATTTGTGCTGCCTGGAACCCCGTAGTAGCTCACTAAATGCTTTCCCTGCTTCTGTCTTTGCCCCTCTTCCATCCGTTCTCAATACAGCAGCCAAACCAATCCTTTACAATGAGTCCCATTACCTGACTCCTCTGCCCCAAATCTTTTGGTTTTTTTCCTTTTTGAGAAAGGATCTCATTCTGTTGCCCAGGCTTGAATGTAGTGGTACTATCAAAGCTCCCTGTAACCTGGATTTTCCAGGCTCAAGCTATCCTTCCACCTCAGCCTCCCAAATAGCTGAAACTACAGGTTCACCACCACCACACCCAGCAAATTTTTAAATTTTTTTTCTAAGTTTTTAAATTGTTTGTAAAAACAGGGTCTCCCTATATTGCCCAGGCTGGTCTTGAACTCCTGGGCTCAAATGATCCTCCTGCCTCAGCCTCCCAAACTGCTGGGATTAAAGGTGTGAGCCACCACTCCTGGCCCAAATCTTCTAGAGATTCCCCATGTCAGAGAAAAAAATAGCCTCAAACATGCCTACTCAGCCCCTTCTCCCCTTCTCCTCTCCTCTCTGACCTCAGCTCCTTCCACTCTCCTCGTCCCTCAGGTTCTCTTCTTTTGTCACACTGGCCGCTTACTGTTTCTCAAATCTAAGGACCCTTTTCTCTTAAAGCCTGGGGCCTGTGCAGTTGCCAATGTGCTTCTCTGAAATACCCTCCTGGATCGCTCCCTTCAATCCCAAGCCACCATTTTGGAGAGGTCCTCTTGAACCCTAAATTACCTAATGACCCCCCACAGCCTCTGCAGCTGTTCTTGGTATCCCTTTTCCCTTGCTTCATCCTTCTCCATTGCTTCTATCGCCATCTGACGATCACTTGCTAGCTTATTTTTTCTGTCTCCTTTTGTGTCTAACCAACCCTGTCCCTGCTCAATCTCTAGAACGTGGATCAGTCAACTTTTTTTATGTAAAAGGCCATATAGGAAATATTTTTGGTTTTGTGGGTCACACAGGTCTCTATTGCAACTTCTCAACTCCGCTATTATGGGGGAAAGCAGCCATTGACAATATGTAAACAAATGAGTGTGGCTGTGTTTCAATAAAACTTTACTTATTTTGAGCAGATCATAGATGAAAAATAAAGTTAAAGCTATAAAACTTTTAGAAGGAAATATATGGGAATATTTTTATAACCAGTGAATAGATAAAAAAATTTTCAGCCAGAAAAAGAAAAAATTAGTAAATTAGACATCATCAAAATTAGAAATTTCTGCTCATGGTAGATTGAAGAATCGTGATCAAGAACATTCAAAGTAGGTTTTCTTCTTTCTGTGTTTAACCACATTTACAATTATCAATATATATTTAAAGATGAGCATATCTGTGTTTTAATTGACTGAAGTTTTGTTTCTTTTTTTGAAGCACATTTTGTTACATAATAAAAAACAAAGAAAAACACATTTTAAAAACTTAATAAAAACAAGCAGCTACTGAATTTGGCCGAGGGGTAGTTTATAGTTTGCTGAAAGCTGCCATAGAATAATAAGCTCCATGAAGGCAGGGACTCCATCTGCTGTATTCACTTTTCTATCCCCATCACTTTGAAGAGTGACAAATACAAATTAGTTCCTCCATAAATATTTGTAGAATGAATTCCTGACTGTGACAAAGGTATCAGTTTCTCATCTGTAACATGAGGCGATAATGACAACTTTTAGGGTTCCCATGCCAATGTCCTGAATTGTATTGCCTAGGTTTTCTTCTAGGATTTTTATGGTTTTAGGTCTTATATTCAAATATTTAATCCATTTTGAGTTAATTTTTGTATAAGGTGTAAGGAAGGGAGTTCTAGTTTCAGTTTTCTGCATATGGCTAGCCAGTTTTCTCAGCACCATTTATTAAATAGGGAATCAATTCCCCATTGCTGGTTTGTGTCAGGTTTGTCAAAGATCAGATCGTTGTAGATGTGTGGTATTATTTCTGAGGCCTCTGTTCTGTTCCATTGGTCTATACTATGCAGCCGTAAAAAAGGATGAGTTCATGTCTTTGCAGGGACATGGATGAAGCTGGAAACCATCATTCTCAGCAAACAAACCAAGAACAGAAAACCAAACACCACATGTTCTCACTCATAAGTGGGAGTTGAACAATGAGAACACATGGACAGAGGGAGGGGAACATCACACACCAGGGCCTGTCAGGGGTTGGGGGGCTAGGGGAGGGATACCATTAGGGGAGATACCTAATGTAGGTGATGGGTTGATGGGTGCAGCAAACCACCATGGCACTTGTATACCTATGTAACAAACCTGCACATTCTGCACATGTACCCCAGAACTTAAAATATAATTTAAAAAAGAGAAAAGAAAAAAACAAATAGTTCATGAAAGTATGTTACACAGTAGCAGAACAAATAGATAACAGTTGTTACAATCATTCTAAACTCCTTACCTCAAGAATAATATGGAAAACTTGAAGATAAACAGGATTTAGAGGGAACCCAAGGCTGTGTATTCAAGAAAACATTGAAGGGAAACAGGGCATTTTGTTTAGAGGAAACCCAGGGGAGGTATAATCATTGCTATCCATATTTGAAGACTATTTTGAGCAAAGAAATTTGTCATATACTTTGTGGCACCAAAATGGGTAGAACTAGGATCACTGGGTAAATATTATGTAGGGAGGCACTTTTTTTTCTTTTTTTTTTTTTTCACTCGGAACGATTAGATTTTTAATAGGCGATTTTTTTTTTCTGGCTTTCTTTTTTTGTTATACTTTAAGTTCTGGGATACATGGGCAGAACGTGCAGGTTTGTTACATAGGTACACAAGTGCCATGGTGGTTTGCTGCACCCATCAACCCGTCACCTACATTAGGTATTTCTCCTAATGCTAACCCTTCCCTAGTCCCCCACCCCACAGAGGCCCTGGTGTGTGATGTTCCACTCCCTGTGTCCATGTGTTCTCATTGTTCAACGCTGACTTATGAGTGAGAACATGCAGTGTTTGGTTTTCTGTTCCTGTGTTAGTTTGCTGAGAATGATGGTTTCCAGCTTCATACATGTCCCTGCAAAGGACATGAACTCCTCCTTTTTTATGGCTGCATAATATTCTGTGGCATATATGTGCCACATTTTCTTTATTGAGCCTATCATTGATGGGCATTTGGATTGGTTCCAAGTCTTTGCTATTGTGAATAGTGCTGCAACAAACATACGTGTGCATGTGTATTTATAGTAGAATGATTTATAATCTTTTGGGTATATACCCAGTAATGGGATTGCTGGGTCAAATGGTATTTCTAGTTCTAGATCCTTGAGGAATCGCCACACTGTCTTCCACAATGGTTGAAGTAATTTTCACTCATACCAACAGTGTAACAGCATTCCTATTTCTCCACATATTCTCCAGCATCTGTTGTTTCTGACTTTTTAATGATCGCCATTCTAACTGGCATGAGATGGTATCTCACTGTGGTTTTGATTTGCATTTCTCTAATGACCAGTGATGATGAGCTTTTTTTCATAGTTTGTTGGCCACACAAATGTCTTCTTTTGATAAGTGTCAGTTTATATCCTTTGCCCACTTTTTGATGGGGTTGTTTGTTTTTTTCCATGGGGAAAGACTTCATGACTAAAACACCAAAAGCAGTGGCAACAAAAGCCAAAAGTGACAAATGGGATCTAATTAAACTAAAGAGCTTCTGCACAGCAAAAGAAATGATCATCAGAGTGAACAGGCAACCTACAGAATGGGATAAAATTTTTGCAATCTATTCATCTGACAAAGGGCTAATATCCAGAATCTATAAGGAACTTCAACAAATTTACAGGAAGCACTTTTTAATCACTCCTGGAGGGCAGAAATTACATTTATTTCTTCACCAATGTACCTTAATGCCCTAGCATGGGTGTTTTTTTTTTTTGTTTTGTTTTTTTGTTTTGAGACAAAGTCTCGCTCTGTCGCCAAGGCTGGAGTGCAGTGGCCGGATCTCGGCTCACTGCAAGCTCCGCCTCCCGGGTTCCCGCCATTCTCCTGCCTCAGCCTCCCGAGTTGCTGGGACTACAGGCGCCCGCCGCCTCGCCCGGCTAGTTTTGGTTTTTGTTTTTGTTTTTTTTTTTTGTATTTTTTAGTAGAGACGGGGTTTCACCGTGTCAGCCAGGATGGTCTTGATCTCCTGACCTCGTGATCCGCCCATCTCGGCCTCCCAAAGTGCTGGGATTACAGGCTTGAGCCACCGCGCCCGGCCGCATGGGTCTTAAGCTGCATAATCAGTGTTAATTAAATGGATGAATGGGAATGAAGAGTGAGTAATCTTCATAGCTAACCAAAGTCGGAACAGGCTCCCTCAATTTGTGGATTAGAAAGTTCAAAGGAAACTTTACAACCACTTGCCAGGATGCAGCAAACATGATATGTTACATTACTGTGGTACCTTTGTCACAACTAAAGAGCTAACATCACTATTACTAATCATCACACTTTTTTCAGATTTCACTAGTTTTTCCACTAGTAATCTTTTTCTGTTCCAGGATTCTATTCAGGATACAAGATGACATGTAGTTGTCATGCCTCCTTAGGTGCCTTTGACTGTGACAGTCTCCCAGAGTTCCTTTGTTTTTTATGACCTTCACAGGTTTGAGAAGGACTTGCCTGGTATATTGTAGAATGTCCTTCAATTTGAATTTGTCTATTGTTTGCCTCATTATTAAACTGAGGTTATAAGTTTGGAGGAGAAAGACCACAGAGGTAAAGTGTCGTTTTTAATCACATTATATCAAGAGTGTATACTGTCAATGTGGTATCATTGTTGATGTTAATACTGATCATCAAGCTGAGGTAGTGTTTGTCAGATCGCTCCGCTATAAAGTTACTCTTTTTTCTCTCTTTTCATTCTTATGTTCTTTGGAAGAAAATCACTATACACAGCCCACATTCACGGGTAGGAGGAATTGAGCTCCATCTCTTGCAGGAGATAGTGTCTATGTAAATTATTTGGAATCTTTCCATAAGTAAGATGTGTCTCTCTCCCCATTTATTTATTTGTTTACTTGATCAATCATTTATACAAGTATGGATTCATAAGTATTTATTTTATCTTTAGGTTATAATCCAGTACTACCACTACATTTTTTTTCTCTTCCGCAAATTTGTTTTGTTGTTGTTGTTGTTGTTGTTTGTTTTTCTTTTTACTCTTCTTCCAGCTTTGGCCATTGGTAATTCTTTTACCTCCTGTGCTTCTTAGACATGTTCCCATCTTTTTGTTTTTTGACTGCTTCCTTACTTTCTAGCAATACAAGATGCTCCAGGCTCATCTTGTATTTTCCCTGCCCCACCCCTAGAGTCAGCCATTTCCCCAAGGAGCCCTCTTCCTTAAATGAAAGAATTGTATTAGAAACCAAGATCTGTACTCTGGGTATGCTCCTTGCTAATAGGGTGTCACTGCTTCTAGATCCCCTCGGCAGACAAAGCTAGAAAATATATATATGTATCCTAAACCATGTAAATGGCTTATACATATCTACAATTAGGTCTGTATTTATGCATCTTTATATTAAGGGAAACATGACATCATATGGAGATTTCTGTCTCTAATCCATAGTTGATTCACATGGCTCACTGTTGCCTCCTCCTGGCTTATCTAACATCACTCTCCAGCAGTGAGAAAACTGATTCCCGTCATCCACCATTCATTTCTTCATTTGTTCAAATCCAGTATACGTACATAGAAATTGTTAACAGTTTCTTAACATTAAGAATTTTACATGTATGTTATTATATTTCATCTTCATAACAACTCATATAGATGAGGAAACTGATACTAGAGCTTTTTAACGACTTTCCCAAGGTCACACACCTACCAAGTCCCGGAACTGAAATTTGAATCAAAATCTGCATGTATAGAAAGTCAATGACTTTTCTATTTTACATATTGCTTTCCAATAATATAAAAAAAGGAAAACTACTTTGTAACATATAGTTTGAAAATAAACAAATGTATTGTTTTCATTATACAAGATATTTGTGTTTATTATAAAAATCTGGAAATCTTTATTTATCCAATAATATTATACAACATAAACAATTTAAAATGCATCTCTTACCTAATAAGTGCTTTGTAAGTATAATTTTTAATAACTGTTTAATGTTCCATTCAGTCAGTGAACCATAATCTGCTTAACCATACTTCTATTACTGGAAATGTAGATGGTTTCATATTATTCACCAATGTAAAAAATGTTTAAATGCATTTGTATATCCAATAAATACGATTACTGGGCCAAACTGTTTAAGGCTTTTAATGCATTTTGCCAAATTGCTATCATAGGAAGTTGTAGTAGTTTAACCCTCCCCAATATTATCTGAATGGTTGTTTCACTGATACATTTTAATATTATTGTTTAAGAGAAATCTCTGCTCTACAAATGGTCATTAGAGATGAGCCTTGTTCTTATTAGGATGAACTACAATTTAATTTACTCAAGCCCCTACTTCCAGATATTAAGTGATTGTTAAAAAAAAAAAAAAAAAAGTTCAGCTTTTTCTACATAATCCTGATTAAACAATGAAAAAGTGTATTGTCTGTTGATATTATATTTACTTCTTTTTTTCTGCCCTCCCCCCGTATTAGAAAATAAGTCTTTTGACAGAATATACTTCCGCCTCTAAGGCTTAGTCTTGGTTAGCTTACCACTCTTTAATTAAGAATTTCTGATAAGATCAGTAAAACAAATTAACCACTATTTGTATCTGCAGTTCCTTAGCTATCATGCTCTGATCTTAGCACCAAACTTATTGTAAGGAGTTCCAAAATCAACATGTTAACCAAGAGTTATTTGTACATTGAATACATATTGCATATCTCATAAAGGCAGACCACTATTTTCCAATGTATATGTCTGTTACTGTGAAAAATACAGATTTACTTCAAAGCACTGCTGAATTCATAAGAGCGTTTGTTACCAAGCGTTTTCTCAGAAGATCCTAAAAATACAAAGCTATTATGGAAGTTTTAGAGATGTGGGAACATTAAAAAGTTTTCATCATATTCAAAAATGTTGAACACTGCTTAAATATGTTTCAGAGCAGAGCACATGTGTACGTTTGGTGGCATTAGGCGAGGCATGCACTTGCTAAACACATTAAAGCAAATGTCATTCAAATAGTTCTTCTTCAGCTTGTGTTCAACATTAGGTAAAAATTGAGGGTTTTTTGTTTGTTTGTTTGTTTGTTTTCTTGTTTGAGACAGAGTCTCACTCTGTTGCCCAGGCTGGAGTGCAGTGGCAAGGTCTCTGCTCACTGCAACCTCCACCTCCCAGGTTCAAGTGATTCTCCTGCCTCAGCCTCCCAAGTAGCTGAGGTTACAGGTGCCCACCACCACACCTGGCTAATTATTGCATTTTTAGTAAAGACGGAGTTTTACCATGTTGGCCAGGCTGGTCTCAAACTCCTGACCTCAGGTAATCCACTCGCCTTAGCCTCCCAAAGTGCTGGGATTACAGGCGTGAGCCACTGTTATCGTATCCTTTTCTGAGATGTTCAAGCACTGTCTTCTTTCAATAAGGGATGCTGCAACAATCTAAAAAAAGTTTAAAAATTGACAATGGCACCCACACTCAGGGCCAAAATTTTCCTTAAGTCCACAGTATGAATTTGGGTGAATGTAAACACAACACAAATCTTCAGTTACTGTATGTGTGTGCCCAGTCTCTAACATTGATCTAAGGCATTTCCCACAGTGTAGATCAGACATGTAGTCATTGTAGGATCAAGAGGAACTATAGGGAAGCTGAGCCCTCATCAGCTGATGGGGGCAGTGGATTCCTTTGTCACCATTTAAATATCCTCAAAGCTTGAGTGGCAGTGCTAAGACTGACACTAGGAAAAAATAAAGGAGACCAATTTTTATATAGCAAAATGGAAGCACTGTTACTCAACTCTGCTGTAAGACTGCAAAACCTTGCAACTGTTTTATAGGAAGGAGCAGTGAAGCAGGAAATTGCTAATGCAGCATATATGGAAAAAGAGAGGACACGTAAGGATATCAAGCAAAGATGCCAAGATTTTAATATCTGCCAAAAGTCACTACAACAGTGACTAAAGGGTACAGAGTAAGCACTCAAGAAGTTAGATGTCACCTAATTAATTACAGATGTGGGCTTGATTAGCTTTAAGGAAGCTTATGAAGAAAGGAAATGGGGTTAATCTGTTGTATTTAGTTAGCAGGCAGTTAGCAGGCATCCTTCTTTCTCACCAGCTTTGATCTGCCACTGCACTTATTTCTGATAAAACATGGTAGCTATCCCTTATGGCATGGGATGCAAACATGTAGTCACTCTTTCAGCATCTTATAGAACTTATTTCTCACATACAGATTTTAAGACATACATTATATCTTTAAGCATTATAATACCTAATGTTCAACATGCAAGAGTATCCAGAGGACATGTAGACATAACTTTTAAGGAAATTCATTTCTAGATCCTCAACATTCACATATACTCTTTCTTAAAACGAATTTTCTTATCTAGCAACCAGATCTTGGTTTCTGAATACTATTCTCCAATAAAAGGAACCAGTGCTCCTCGAAGAAATGGCTGAGTGTAGACCTGGGGCAGGGATAATACAAGATGAACCTGGAAAATCTTGTAATTACAGAAAATAAGGATGTGGAAAGGAAGAAAGAGACAGACAGAGAAAGAGAAGGAAAAGGAGGGAGAGAGAATAAAAGCCTGTCAAAAGGACACAGAAGTCAACTTGAAAGGGTTCTCGATGACCAGAGCTGAAAGAAATTGAGCAATAAAATAAATAACAATATTTTTGATTTATAACCCCAAAAATAAAATAAAGATTCATGGATCTATACTGATATAAACAAATGATTGAATAAATAAGTAAATAGAGAAGAAACAAATCTTCCTTATATAGTTGCTTCGCTATGAGTAAAACCAGGCAGGAAGGAGTGAAACAGAAAATCTCCATCAAAATACTGCAGTAATAATTGCTGCAGATAAGATCCAGTCATGCATGTTAAGATTAGTGGATAAAATTTTAATGAGAAACAGAATAGTTGAATAGCTTCAAAGAACCTCCCCCAAAATAAGTATTAATTACTGTGGTGGTTTTAACGTACGTTCACATTCTCTAATATTCTTTCCTCTAGGAGGTAGAACTGAATTCCTCTTTCCTAGAACATGAACTGGATTTAGTGACTCTCTTCTATCAAATAGAAAATGTAAAGAAAAATAGTAACTTTACAGTGAAGAAACCTGGCATATACCACTTACAAAATAGATTAAGGTTAACATCATCAGTAGTGAGTCATGTTAATATCCTGTAACTCCTGATATGATACAATGGAGAGCACTTCACATCTGTGGTATTCTTAAAAATGCATAATCCAAAGTCTTTGCTATTGTCAATAGTGCTGCAATAAAAATACATTTACATGTGTCTTTATAGTAGAATGATTTATAATCCTTCGGGTATATACCCAGTAATGGTATTGCTGGGTCAAATGGTATTTCTGGTTCTAGGCTCTTGAGAAATCGCCACACTGTCTTCCACAATGGTTGGATTAATTTGTACTACCACCAACACTGTAAAAGCATTCCTATTTCTCCACAACCTTGCCAGCATCTATTGTTTCCTGACTTTTTAATAATCGCCATTCTAACTGGCGTGAGACGGTATCTCATTGTGGTTTTGATTTGCATTTATTGCAGCACTATTTATAATAGCAAAGACTTTGAACCAACCCAAATGACTACCAATGATAGACTGGATAAAGAAAATCTGGCACATATACACCATGGAATACTAGACAGCCATAAAAAAGAATGAGATCATGTCCTTTGCAGGGACATGGATGAATTTGGAAGCCATCATTCTCAGCAAACTAACACAGGAACAGAAAACCAAACACCACATGTTCTCACTTATAAGTGGGAGCTGAACAATGAGAATACATGGACACAGGGAGAGGAACGACACACACCAGGGCCTGTCGGGGCGTGGGGAGCAAGGGGAGAGAGAGCAGTAGGACAAACGCCTAATGCATGTTCTGCTTAAAACCTAGATGACGGGTTGATAGGTGCAACAAACCACCATGGCACATGTATACCTACGTGACAAACCTGCACATTCTGTACATGTATCCTGGAACCTAAAGTAAAATAAAATAAATTAAAATTTATATACCCAAAGGATTATAAATCATGCTGCTATAAAGACACATGCACACGTATGTTTATTGCTGCACTATTCACAATAGCAAAGACTTGGAATCAACCCAAATGTCCATCAGTGACAGACTGGATTAAGAAAATGTGGCACATATACACCATGGAATACTATGTAGCCATAAAAAAGAATGAGTTCATGTCCTTTGTAGGGACATGGATGCAGCTGGAAACCATCATTCTCAGCAAACTATCGCAAGAACAGAAAACCAAACACCGCGTGTTCTCACTCATAGGTGGGAATTGAACAATGAGATCACTTGGACTCTGGAAGGGGAACATCACACACTGGGTCCTATTGTGGGGAGGGGGAAAGGGGGAGAGATGGCATTGGGAGTTATACCTGATGTAAATGACTAGTTGATGGGTGCTGACGAGTTGATGGGTGTAGCACACCAACATGGCACAAGTATACATATGTAACAAACCTGCACGTTGTGCACATGTACCCTAGAATTTAAAGTATAATAAAAAAAAAATGCATAACCCCAATCTACCCATGACAACACAGAAGAAAGACCCAAATTGATAAACATTCTACAAAATACCTGACAAGTACTCTTCAAAAACTGTCGAGGTCATGAAAGACAAGGAAAGACTGAAAAACTGTCACAGATTGAAGAACCTAAGAAGACCCAAGGACTAAATGCAACATGTTATCCCGAAATGAAAAAAAAAAAAGAAAAAACATCACCAGAGAAAGTTGAAGAAATCTGCACCAATCTGTAAAATCTGTACAAATGTTAATTATTTTAGTTTTGATAAATGTACCATGGTTGTTTGAGATACTAATATTAGCAAAAGCTGGGTGAAGTACAAGGGCCCAGCTTAGCCTGCGAATTCCGGGCTAAGAGATCTAAACTTCTGGCTTATAAGGAACACGAGCCCCAAGCTGGTCATCTGAGCCTTGGCTTTTCTTCTTCCCCTGTTTCATGCTCATAAACACAGGTCCAGGCTGGCCAGACAGACACTCAAAACAGTCTAGGTTCTGTACGAGCAAAGTGATGACAGGGTCATGGGTGTCAGTAATTCCTGCAGCCTGTTGATTGTCAAAGTACCATCCTAAACTGGTTATCAAAGCCTTTTGAAAACTTCTGATACTAATTTTTATTTTTCTAACTATAGTAAAATATATGCAGCATAAAATTTACCATTTTAACCATTTTTAAGTGTACAATTCAATAGTTAAGTACATTCATATTGTTATATGGCCAATCTTCAGAAATCTTTTCTTCTTGCAAAACTAAAACTTTAAACCCATTAAACAACTCCCATTCCCCCTCCCTTCAGTACCTGAAAATGACCCTTCTACTTTCTGTCTATGAATGGGACTATTCCCGGTACCTCATATAAGTGGAATCACACAGTAATTGTCTTTTTGTGACTGGCTTATTTCACTTAACAGTCATCTCAAAGTTCATTCATGCTGACGCATGTGTCAGAATCCTTCCTTCTTCAGACTAAATAATACCCCAATGTGTGTGTACGCCACCTTTGTTTATCCAGTCATCTATCAATGGTCACTTGTGCTGCTTTTGGCTTTTGGCTATTGTAACTAATGCTGCTAGGAACATGGGTGTGTAAATATCTCCTTGGGATCTTGCTTTCAATTCTTTGGGATATGTGGCCAGAAGTGGAATTGCTGGATAACATGGTAATTTTATTTTTAATGTTTTGAGGAACTGCCATATTGTTTTCCGCAGCAACTGAACCATTTTACATTCCCATCGACAGTATACAAGGGTTCCATTTTTTTCACATCCTTACCAATGCTTATTGTTTTCAGGTTTTTGGTTTTTTGTTTTTGTTTTGATAGTAACCATCCTAGAGTGTGTGAAGTACTAGATTTTATTTTATACAATCAAACTAGAAATCCATAACACATGAGACTGGAAGTTCCCCCTCTTTTGAGTCAATCACAAATATCCTGTGTTTTAGTCTCTTCTTGTACAAAATTGGGATAGTCCCTCTTCTTATCTTACAAAATGAAAACAAAAAAAAAATGCTCCATCAACCTGAGAGAAAGGATATACCTAAGATTACCTTTGAATAAATGGCAAGATATTATTAGAAGTGTATGAAAGAAAAAGAGGAAAATGGGGAGGACAGTGTGAAGAAATTAGAAGTTCATGGGAGACTCAGCAGGAGCCATGAATAGCCACACAGGAAAATACATCATGGTGTGCGAAGCTCACCTGCCATAAGTGAATAGCCAATAGCAGAAAGTAAGATGACTGAAGACAAAGAGAAAAGGAATTCACTCTTGCTGTTCTTTGAATGTGTCATGCCTGCTCCAGCTTTTGCCTCTGATGGAAAGTTTTTCCTCCTATTATCTGCAAGGATAATTCCCTCCTCTCCCACAGGTGTTTAATCATATATCATCTTTTCAGTAAGTCTACTCTTACTGCCCTATTTAAATTTACAACACCCATCCAAACCCTGGAACTCTTGTTTTCCCCTTACCCGCTTTAATTTTTATTTTTCTCATAGTTTTTATCACCTTCTAACAGACTATGTGATTTACTGTTTACTGCTTGTCTCCCTCAACCAGAATGTCAGCTCTATAAGGGCAGGAATCTTTGTCTGTTTTATTCATGTATATATCCCAAACTGATAAAATAATCCTTAGTACATAGCAAGTGCTTAAGAAATAAAAAAAGAATAAAGGAAGGAAGAAATATGTGAAAAGGAGAGATAAGTGCAAAAATAGAATAAAATGTTCCTAGTGCTTCAGTGATGGCCCCAAAATTCTGAGAGCAAACAAAGAGAGAAATAGGGTATTATTAAGTATATGTGCTAAAATGTTCATGATGTCACAGTCTGAGTTTCCTCTGAAGGCAAAGACTGATGTAAAGCCTTAGGCGCAGGTAGTTTATTTGGGAATATGATGCAAGGAACAGGAGTGAGGGACCAGTTAGAATGACACAGAGAAGGAGAAAGAAAGAAACAACAATACAAGGATGCAATGCTGAGATTGCCACTGCATTACAGATGACTCGTATCTGATCTGGCTGAAGCATTTGAAGTAGTCTCAGGAAATATCAGAGCTGTCCACTCAGGAGACAAAAGAGAGACAGACACATTTTATCCATTGGCTTCTGTCTCCCAGTGGTCAAGGATGAGTCCACAGGCACTTCTAGGTTGCACATGCATGGAACTCAAGCTCTTGTCACTAAAAACACCATGATAACATGAAGCAGCCTGAGGTGAGGTGCTAACAGATGACACCCATGGAAAGCTGCATGGAACTAGTCACTGAAGCACAGCTAAGAGGATGCAAAGTGGTGCACAAGAAGTGTCTCACACAGCACACTCCTGAGAACTCCTTCTCTGCCAAATTTTTAACCCTTCCGTAGCACCTGGAGTCCTTCCAAATACCTTTAAATACTGTGCAATAAATACCATGCAAGCAGTTGCCCTACCTTGAAGCCTGTTTCAAAGGAAGAGAATAAGAAATTTAAATGTATATGGCTTCTTTTTTTTTTTTTTTTTTTTTGAGACGGAGTCTCGCTCTGTCCCCCAGGCTGGAGTGCAGTGGCCGGATCTCAGCTCACTGCAAGCTCCACCTCCCGGGTTCACGCCATTCTCCTGTCTCAGCCTCCCGAGTAGCTGGGACTACAGGCGCCCGCCACCGCTCCCGGCTAATTTTTGTATTTTTTTAATAGAGACGGGGTTTCACGTGTTAGCCAGGATGGTCTCGATCTCCTGAACTCGTGATCCGCCCGTCTCGGCCTCCCAAAGTGCTGGGATTACAGGCTTGAGACACCGCGCCCGGCCATATATGGCTTCTAAATGAGAAACAAGGGATGACAAGGCCCCCAAAGAGTATTTGCTGTAATATAAGAATACCCTAGAGAAGGCCCCCAAAGATAATTTAGAGTAACATAAGGATACCCTAGAGAAGGTAGCAACTGATCCATAAGTGAATCAAAACTACTGGCACTTTGAATGCCCCAAGATATTTGATCCAGAAATCATACAGTGTGGCTGACACTTTATAAACAAAGTCTCTAACATCTTTCTGAAGAGCTAGTAATGTGGCAACCTTTACTCATCCAAATGGGGCAGCAAGTAGACTGGAGGAACTTGGCATTAGCCAGAGCTAGGGCGGGGGAAGGCTGTAACAAACTACTTGCTCTTGACGCTCACTAGAGGGTGGAGAGAAATCACTGTGCACGTTTTGGGCCAATCATGCCTCCTCATTCAATGTCATTCAGTGTCAGAGACTGGCCATTTCAGTCTTTGATGGGGACCACTGCACAAGGTGCAGGTATGCAGGGATCCTGAAGGGATACTTCCACTTACTCATTCAAGGTCCAACAAGAACAAGGGAGAAGAGAAGGAAATAGAAGCAGAAGGAACACTTGGAGAACTATGGCTGGCCAGTGCTATTGGGGATGAGAGGTTTGGTTCCCTCAGAATGGTTTAGTAAAAATGGAAGGAGGGGATGGTAGGAGGTAGAGAGGGATGTGAAAACAATAAGGATTTAACTACTAGTACTAAAAATAGTAGAAAGAAGATGACTAAAGTAAATTGAACTAATAGAGGCATTCATAGACACACACACACACACACACACACACACACACACACCAGAAAGCTCTGACACATTGCTGCCCTCAGTCTTTGCCTGCTCAGTGTTAATACTTGTAGGAAGCCGTGCCCGACCTACCCAGGCTGAGTTGACTCTGCTGTGCTGTGGCCTGCCCTCCTCGACCACAGCTCTCATCATTGGTATGTAGTAATTGTTCTCTTGTCTGTTACTCTCTTTAGAGGTGAATTCCTTGAAAGCTGAGACCTTGTCTGTTCTTTGTATCAGTGTCTCATTCAAATTAGAGTCTCAGTAAAGAGATGTGTGTTAAAAAAATGAATCAACTAGTCTTTCCGTGAAATGGAGGTGTAGATATAAATGTAAAAATAAGTCCAGAAAAGTCAAATATGGAGTGAAGTAGTCATGGCCAAAGACAAAACAAAACCTAATAAAACTAAAAAAATCTTATTAACAATACAGATTACTTTTTGTTTTCATACCAAGAGATTTTGATTCAAACTTTCTGGCCAGGTCTCCAATTCTGGCTCTAGGTTTAGAAAGAAACAGCTTTCCCAGGAAATTCTCACAGTCAAACATTTTCTTCAAATTCTGAGGAACTGATATTTTCTGTTTTCAGTTGTATATTCAAAAAGGAATTTTCGATCAAGAATAAGAAGAGGCCGGGCGCGGTGGCTCACGCCTGTAATCCCAGCACTTTGGGAGGCCGAGACGGGCGGATCACGAGGTCAGGATACCATCCTGGCTAACATGGTGAAACCCCGTCTCTACTAAAAATACAAAAAATCAGCCGGGCGTGTGGAGGGCGCCTATAGTCCCAGCTACTCGGGAGGCTGAGGCAGGAGAATGGCGGGAACCCGGGAGGCGGAGCTTGCAATGAGCTGAGATCGCGCTACTGCACTCCAGCCTGGGTGACAGAGAGAGACTCCATCTCAAAAAAAAAAAAAAAAAAAAAAAAAAGAATAAGAAAAGAATGAAGATGGTTCAGACATGCAAATATTTCTTCATGAGTCCAGTGATTCTGACACAGTGGCAGGTGTGACAGGTGTCAAATGATCATGTACATTTAAAGGCACTCCTAGGACTTCTGGTACAGGTGACCCGTGGACCACACTTTGTGGAAAAGCTACTGTACATCTATTGAACTGCAGACAGAAAATGCCATCCTGACCAGTTGTGTGATAATGGGAATTATGTCCGAGGGCATGTAAGTATCATCAAGAATTTGCATTAGTAAGTGTGTACTCCTGAACAGGAGGGACCAGTAAGCACTACTATCACATTCAGTGCTATCCATGTCCATGCCAGGAGACTGAGAGGGAAAACAGGAGCAACCCTCAGGCTTCTAAGACCAATGGACATAGTAGGTTAGAAACAGTGCATGAGAGTTCTATGCAATGGAGAGTGTGTAATAGTCAACAACAATAGTAAAAAAAAAAACAAAAACAAAAACAAAAAACAAATATGCTTCATAAGGAACTTTCATTGATTTTCCTGGAAATACTGAGGAGCTGTCTCGAGGAGTGTGGGTGGAGATGTGTTAAAAATGAGAAGATAATAAACAAGCAGAAGTGTAATAGAGTGAGGCTCCAGAGGGCAGAGTATTCTTTAGTTGGAGAATTTCACTGGTGGATTTTATTAAGGCCCTTGACAGTTTAAATAAACCTTGGACACAACATTAATGGAAATGACCGTAATACAAGGATAAATGATGTTTCTGAGTAAAACAGGGTATAAAAAACATTGAGAAATGAAAAAGCCTTACTGTCACCGAATCCAGACAGTCTCTTCATCCATTACTGTGTTGTCCATGACATTACATATAGGGCAGACCCTTAGAAGATTCTCCCAATATTGGCTAACAGAGCTGTCTACCCAAAGATGTAAATCAAGCAATCTAAATTAAAGTACATTTCAGAACTTTAATCACCACATGAAAAATAATGATAACAAGTAAGAAATACAGTGAGATCTCAACAGTGCATCTTGAGCTTGATCTCGAAAATCTAATATCTAAACTCTTCTCATGCCATGACTAGCTCTTCCAGGAGTAAATTTGCATGAGGATTGTTGGGCTTGAGGAGAATTTGTTTTGTTTTGTTTTGTTTTGTTTTGTTTGCATTAGTACTAGGAGGAAAAATCTATGGTATCTATCTTGAATGTTGCTCTCTCATCCAGTTCCAGGTGAGGAGCTATATTTCCAAAGAATTCTGAGAAATCCATGGGCATGAGCAATGTTATTTGGTGTAGAGAGATGAGGTAGGATACAGACTGGGTAACAGGAATTCTCCCTTTAGTTTTGTGCAGCCTTTAGTGTGACTCAGACCTCTTGAGACCCCAGCAAGCAGCAGAAAAAAAGTGACCTCAGCTCGGACATCAGCTCTCTTATCGAGTGCATGAGCAGCAAGGCCAGGAGGGAGCAGCCAAGTCAAGTGCCTTCCCAGGTAGCAGAAATCAACTAGGAGCCAGAATCAAAGGCCAGGAGGTGATCATTTGTAGGTTCACGTGCACCATCTCTGAAGGACTTATGTAACACTTGGACAACAGCTGCAAGTTCTGAAAGAGTAGGTGGGGTGAAATTTGTGTTGTCACTATTAATTTGATCTGCATTTATACTAATATTTGGTGAGGCCTAGGCAATTTCACATTGCACAAATGCAGGAAACGCAGCTTATCCAGAAGATATTCCCTTTGTAAACTGGCCCTTCAAATCATTAGTGTATTTGTAATGTCTAAGAATTTAGTCATTCAGTTTTTACATCATATTTATTATGTGATTTTTACTCATTATCTAGATTTTCTTGTGATTATATTTCATCTCTTTACTTGGACTCTGTGTTCTTTGAAGAGTGGAATCATGTATTCCAATTTTTTTGTTTGTTTGTTTGTTTGTTTTTGAGGTAGTGGAGTCTCGCTGTGTCACCTAGGCTGGAGTGCAGTGGCACAATCCAGGCTCACTGCTACCTCTGCCTCCTGGGTTCAAGTGATTCTCCTGCCTCGGCCTCCCGAATACATGGGATTACAGGCGCCAGCCACCATACCCAGCTAATTTTTGTATTTTTAGTAGAGATGGGGTTTCGCCATGTTGACAAGGCTGGTTTCAAACTCTTGACCTCAGATGATCCACCAGACTTGGCCTCCCAAAGTGCTGAGATTATAGGTGTGAGCCACTGTACCCAGCCTGTATTCCAATTCTTTTTTGCTCCTGAAATAAGTGGAAATGTCAAGCACAGCTTAAAGAGCTCAGAGTACATGGTCATGAAAGAAATGGAGGAAGGGTACTTAAATTATTTCAGGTAAACATTAGAAAAAATGAAGCATGTATTAAAATGTAAAGTGGTGCAAATACATGGTTTCAAATCACATTTCAGAAATCAATTAAGAATTACATAACAGTAAGGCATCCCATCATGCAGACATAGTAAGTACATCTTAACTAGCATGACAATTCTAACCTAGCCATGATGGCAGGAAATCAGCTCAACTGGAAAAAGACTCTGGATCCATTAGCTATGTCTGCCTTGGATGACATATGGGGAATTTGTCACTTTTATGACACCTCTTTACCATTGTTCATAGGATAAGGAGACATTGGAAAGTAAAAATAGGGGAGAGAAGAAATAAGACCAGGATCTCTACACTAACTTTTGCTGCTTATTTTTTACTATTTACAGACAAAACATAAGATACAAGCATCACAAACCAGGAGTGTTTTTTTAAAACCTTATTTTGAAATAAGTTTGGACTTACAGAAAAGTCATGTTAGTAGCACAGAAAGATATCATACACCCTTCGCCCAGCTTCTCTTAATGTTAACATCTTATATAACCATAGTGAAATTATCAAAACCAGGAAATAAACCTACAGATTATATCATCAACTAATATAGAGAGATTATTCAAATTTCACTACTTTTCCATGAATAGCCCTTTTCTGGTCCAGGACCCAGTTCAGTATCTCACTTTGCATTTAGTGATTTTATGTCCTTAGTCTCTCCTAGTCTGGGACAACTTCTGAATCTTTCTTTGTCTTTATGACCTTAACACTTTTGAAGGTCAGGTTTTTTGTGAAATATCCAAGATGAGTTTGACAGTCTCTCTTAATCAGCTTGAGCATTGTATATTTGGGGCAAGAATCCCAAAGAAGTGATAATTGTGTCCTTTTCACTCCATGTATTGTTAAGGGGCTTCAGAAGAAATCAAGAAAGCAGTGGGGAAATGCTAAGTTGCATTAAAAGATAAGACAGTAATGTTTTCAAGAAAGAATGATGGACTGCTGACAGAAAAGAAAATGTCTTGGTCAGTGGGAGTGAGGGCACAGTGAAATGGGATCACTACGATATGGCTGGAGTGAGAACAAAATTGGTACAAAAAATTTTAAAAGTCATTTGATAGTATATATCACACATCTTAAAATTTTTATAAGACCTTAGACTCAAAAACTTTACTTCTGAGAATGTATCCTGAAAATAACCAAAAACCTTGCTATTTACCAGACTGCCATTTAAAATAGCATGAAAATGATGAAAAATATCTAAACATCTTTATAGTAAACAATTGGGTTTGTGGGTTGTTGTGTTTCATTTATGTGATGTTATGTATGTTATGTTATGTTATGTTATGTTATGTTATGTTATGTTATGTTATGTTATGTTATCTACCCAAACCTGAGCTGATTTGGGGGAAGCCTCAAGAGGTGAAGAATTCACGGCTTTGCCTCCCACAGTGGAAGACAACCAGGGCATGTGTTAGCAACCTAGGCTCATCCAATCCGATTCTCACGGGATTTTGAATATTGACGCAGTGACACAAAGAACCAGGAGGTGGTTGGAAGTTAACAATAATTGAGGATATTTATCCTGTAAACTACTGACTCACATTATCTTAGTTCATATGTTTACCATGCATCATATGTGAAAATTAGGATGTGAATTGGAAAGTAATTGAACCCTGAGAATTGTACTGAGGATATATAGTACTATGGACTGACCTGTATCCCCCTAAAATTCAAATATATGGAAGCCCAAATCCTCAATATAATGGTATTTAGAGATAAGACCTTTGGAAAGTAATTTGTTTTAGATGAGGGTAGGAACCTTATGATGGGATTAGTGCCTCTATAAGAAGAGACACCAGAGAGTTTGCCTCCCCACCTCCTTCCCTCTATCTCCTTCTCTCTCTCTCTCCACCCGCCCCGCAGGCCTTTCTCTCTATCTGCCATGTGAGGCCACAGGAGGGAGGAAGCTGTGTTGCTGTGTTAGTCTGTTTGCATTGCTATAAAGGAATATATGAAACTGGGTAATCTATAAAGAAAAGAGGTTTATTTGGCTCATGGTTCTGCAGGCTTTACACAAATCATAGTAATGGCATCTGCTTATGGTGAGAGTCTCAGGAAGCTTACGATCATGGAAGAAGGGGAAGGGGAGCCAGCATGCTATATGTAAGAGAGGGAGCAAGAGAGAGAGAGATGAGGTGCCAGGCTCATTTAACAACCAGATCTCGAATGAACGTATAGAGCGGGAACTCATTACCATAAGAATGGAACCAAGTCATTTATGAGGGATCCATTCCCATGACTCTAACATGACTCCTCCCACCAGGTCCCATCTTCAACAGTGAGGATCACATTTCAACGTGAGATTTGGAGAGGACAAAGCAACCAAGCCATATCAGCAGCCATCCACAAATCAGAAAGAAAGCCCTCACCAGGGAACTAGATCAGCTAACACTTTAATCTTGGACTTCCCCGCCTTCAGAACTATAATAAATAAATTCCTATGGTTCAAGCCACCCAGCCTATGGTATTTTGTTATGGTAGACCAAGCTGATGAATACACCATATGTGGGAAGATTTGGAGAACTTTAAATGCCTTGAACCTTCAACTGCCACAGAAGTTTCAGCTCTTCCATCCCTGTCTGATGAAGTTATCTCTACTGTACTTGAAGGCCCCCTAGTAACCTCATATGAAGAACTTGCTTTGCAAAGAAAAGCCAATTCTCTCTTTATGCTTCATTTCTCTCTACTAATAATCTTAAAACTATATAGTCAGATCCCAGAATGTCTTGGGAATACAATTTTAAAGTCAAACACTTGAGAAGATTTATATACCAAAAGAATTTCTGTGCTCAAACAAGTGTATTCAGCACAAGTACATTCACCAAAGATTATGTATTTGATCAACTAATTCAAGCAGCTACAAGTGGTTTTAACTGACATTAGGATGATTTTCCTGAAACCTAGACATGACAGTAGACAATACTAAATGAAGTTGGCATGCCAGAAAAAGAAAAACAGCCTTGGTTGGGTGCAGTGGTTCACACCTGTAATCCCAGCACTTTTGGAGGTTGAGGCAGGAGGATTGCTCGAGCCCATGAGTTCGAGATCAGCATGGACAACATAGCAAGACCCCGTCTCTACAAAAAATTTAAAAATTCACCAGAGGCTGAGGCAGGAAGATAGTTAGAGCCCAGGGAATTGAGGCTGCCATGAGCTGTCATAGCATCACTGTACTCCAGCCTGAGTGACAAAGAAAAACCCTCTCTCTATAAAATAATTTTTTAATAAAATTTTAATCTTGGTATAATAAACAAGAAGATATATAAAGAACTAATAATATAGGAATAACAAAATGGATTAGTCATGCTCATCTTCACCCATCCTCTAACTTGTCCTTCAAGGGCATGTGACACTTTGTTCACCATGGCCTTGAGAAACTCACTGGCGAGAAGACTGCTAGCATCTCTGAAAAGCACTTACTTGGTTCTTTCCTAATGCCAGGACACTGGTAGGAGACACTGCAGTGAAATGGGCTCTTTTATTTCCTTGGGGATGGCATGATCCTGAGATGGCAGAGGCTCAGGAGCCCTGATGAAATGCCCAACAGAAAATGGTAATAGCTACCACAACAAAAAGAAAAGCCAGGGTGAACATTGCAGTGATTGACTTAAGTGGGCTTTTTGGCAGAGGATAATTGACCATGAGGTCCATAGCATCAAAATAAATGGAAAGATTACCAAAGAGCTTCTTGATTCTCTAAGTCTCCAGGCTGGTGAATAGAAACCTAACAATCACATATCTCACAGATACAGAGCTCCTTAACTGAGGAAGAATCTGCTGGCACTTGAGGAGGGCTTTGCAGCGACACAAGCTTTTAATGTGAATCTTCTCCCTAAACTTCAAAGAGAATCTGTGGCACTGGGGACTCTTAGTCACTTGCTGAAGCTAACATTAAATCTTGGTCACCCTGAGCACCACCAGTGTTATACCTGTTAGAGAGGGTCATGTGTAAGTCTGCTGATAAATATTGATCAATTCTGAACCAAGATCATTTCATTGTAGTCTGGGTAGAATCTCACAATTAGAGATTATTTCCCCTTTTCTTGAGTATGCCATTGCAGGCTGATGAGCTGACAGAATTCCCTGCCTGGCTGCTTAGTTTGGGGACCAATAAAGTGGTGAATCTTAAGCCAGTCAGACCCAGGGCTTCAGACTTCTTTTTTTTTTTTTTTTTTTTTTTTTTTTTCTTGTTGGAGTCTCCCTCTGTCACCCAGGCATGATCTTGGATCACTGCAACCTCTGCCTCCCAGGTTTACCTGATTCTCCTGCCTCAGCCTCCCAAGTAGCTGGGATTACAGGTGTGCACCACCATGCCCAGCTAATTTTTGTACTTCTAATAGAGACGGGGTTTCACCACGTTGGCCAGGCTGGTTCTCAAACTCCTGACCTCATGATCTGTCCACCTCAGCCTCCCAAAGTGCTGGGATTACAGGTATGAGCCACTCTATCCAGCCTGGGTACAGGGTACAAAGTACCCTGTGAATGTTACAGCTGCCAGTGTAGACCAATGCATGTGTGTCATGTTGGCAACCCGAGTGCCACAAGTGCCATTACCTTCAAAGATGCGATTTTGCAAAGTGGTGTGAAACTCTTTAAAACTTCCAAACAAAGTAAAACCAAACCCCAATTTGGTTTGCATGGGAGTTCCACTACAGGAAAATTTGAAGAGTATTGAAACTATGAAAGCATAATTAGTATTCCATGAAAGATGGAGTTAAGTCTTAGTCTGTAGAATATCTGGAGTGTTACTGCAATTTGTGCAGTAGTAGGATGATTCTCTCTTGCATAGGTCTGTCTTGTATATGACACCCCTGGCCCTTGTCCACAAAATCCAGTAGCACATATAATCATTGCAGTAACAAGAAATGTACCCACAAATTTCCAAAATGTCCTTTCAGGTGACACCACCCACATTGAGGACAAGTGTGTGGAGTGAGTGCTATAACAGCAAGACAGGACAGCTGGAAGCTCCTGGTGGTCTCTGTCTCTACCAAAATGGTAAATCTCAAGGACTAGTGTCTTCCTCCAAACCTGAAAATTGCAAAGGGGAAGATTCTTTAGAATATAAGCTATATGATGGCAAGAACCTTTGTTTTGTTCATTTATGTGTTTCAGGTCTAAAATAGAACCTGGCACTCGGGCATTCAATATCTATTTGTGAAACAAATGAATAGACAATTCCATTTAAGCATTCAGTTTAGTCTGTGCATAAGACTTGTGGGTCTTAGAGAATTTAAATTAGTGGTTACACGTTAGCTTCCTCAGTTGGTTGCTCTACTTGAAAATACTGTTTTAGCTGTGCTGTTCTTCTTGAAGCAAATACATGTAGACCTTAGCAGCTCATATATAACTTTTAATCTAAGAAAACATGTTTTTCTCTACATATATTTTCAAAAGCAGAAAGGACCAGAAGCAGCTTGCTACAATCTAGAAGACAGCATAGTGCACCTTTACTATCTTGCCTCAGAATCATACAAAATCTCTAGCTCTGTGCCAAAATTAATCCAAAAAAATTCATTATGTCCTCCCACAGTTCATTGTGGTGGCTCTCTATATGGATGATATCATGATGATATGATCTGGAAATCAAGATCCAGATAATTTATCCTAGAAACCACGGAAAGATATCTATATATGACAGAGTGGAAGATAAATCCCATAAAAATATAGGAAAGTGTCAACTCAAGGAATCTTATAGGACCTAATATCAGCATATTCTCTCCAAGAGGAAGGGCAAGTGGCTGTGCAACAAGCCTCCTATCGGGAAAAAAAAAAAAAAAGGCATAATGCTTATGGGGCTTCTCAGTGTATTGGAGGCAATAACAAAGGATGGCACAGTCCGAAATGAGAGGTCCATGACCAGGATTCTAAGCATACTATGCAAAGTTATCATAGCTACCCTTGTCTCCCTAATTCCTGTGTCTTGTCACCATTCCATAAGCCATCTGAATGTCCTTTTATCACAATATGTTCTACTTACATTAGCCAGAGTTGATTTCTTACATTTGCATGCAAGAACCCTCATTTGTACAGTTTCCAAATTGAAGAACAGAAAAAATTACAGTTACAATAAATTCACAATCATAAAGAAGTATTTATATAATAGTAAGTAAAAATAGCAAGATACAAAATGTTATGCACATAATGAGTACAATAAATATAAAAACTGCACAGAAAACATTGGAAGGAAATATATCAAAATGTTGAGTGGTTTCCTCTGATAATGGGAAAATAGATGGTTTTTCTTTTTCTTTCCATGTCTATTTATTTCCAATTTTCTATAATGAATACCTAATTCATTTATAACAGAAAATGCTTATCTTGTAAAAATCAGGTTAGCAGGAAGATAATAAAACCTGCAAAGACTCCATATATTAGACATTGTTAATGTTTTTGCGTGCTAAGCTAGACTAAAATCCCTTCTAATAAAAAAAAAAAAGTTGTTAGGATAAATGAACCAGTACAGAAGAGTTCTTTGAGCTCATTAAAAGTCACATGTAGCATTCCTCCCAGGAGCTGCATTTATTACTCTCCCTGCCCAGCTGATAGAAATCACCAAACAGCTCTATGAAAAAGGAAGTATAAAAGGTACCTTCAAATGAGAGACCAGAGCCTAGAAACTTGCTGTATTAGTTTCCTATTGATGCTTAACAAATTACCACAAACTCAAATCTTAAAATAATACTCACTTATTATCTTACAGTTCTGAAGATCAGAAGTCTACATGGGATGTCAACAAGGTTATGCTTCTTCTGGAGGCTTTAGGGGAGAATTCATTTCTTTGCTTTTTCCAGCTTCTAGAGGCTGTCTGCATTACTGAGTTCATGGCTCTTCCTCACATGACTCAGACCTCTCTTTCCATCACTACATTTTCTTATGTGACTCTAACTCTACAGCCTCCCTCTTCAAAGGACCCTTGTGATTACAGTGGGCCAATCTAGGCAATCCAGGATAACTCACCATCTCAAGAGCTTTTACTTAATCATATCCGCAAAGTCCCTTTTGCCATATAGGGTGACATATCCATAGGTTTCAGGAATTAGAATGTGGGTATCTTGGGGGGAAGAGTGCATTATTCTGTCTACTACGCTTTGCTTTTCAAAACCATAGTGATCAAATGAAAGACTCATTGCCTTCCTAGTATAAAGGAGGAATATGAATCAGTCCTTTCAGGGCAGTTCCCCCACTGCATGTCCCCAGCCTGGCTGGTCCCAGCAGGTGAGGGACTGATAAAGGAGTTGAGGTGATCCCCCCAACCTTCAAACAGGGCTTTATGACACTGCATTTCAAAAAGAGATTTATTGATGATTTTTTTTAAGTTTGAAGACCACTGTGCTCCTTGAAAATGCTCGGGCAGACTGATAAATTCTTGATTTTTTTCCTTATCGTGACTTCTTTTTTATTCCAGACTGGAGAATATTCCACATTTACGTGGTAACTCCTCCCAACAAATGATTTTAGATCTGCCCAAGAGAGAAGCAAAGTATAAGACATGAGTCATAATGCAATTATAAGGCATCTTGGGAAAGGAAATAAAAGAAGAAAATGAAAGCTGAACTTTATTCTGGGATGGCTTTTGCTTAATATCAGCAACAGTATATCAAAACAACTCAAGAATCCCCTTTTCACACAATTTTTTTTAACCATATATTGCCAGTTTGGTGGAGTTGAGTAGAAATTTTGTATGTTGTGTGTATTTTATGTTATAATAGGCTATTGTTTCAAGAAGTACATTGGCATATGACATCATGATTACAAAATGTTTCACCCACATTATTTAATGTATACATTATTTAATGCATTTAATAGAATAAACGTTCACTTTTAACAATATCTTTGTCTCTATTAACATTTCAGCTTAGCATCAAAGTGATATGACGGTAATTGTTTAACAACTGGCTCCTTCTTCCACATGCCCCTCCCCCTCAGAAAAAGCCCTGATTGAAGATTTCCATATGTAAATATCCCTGCCATCCTTGATTGCAAGCTACCAATGCATCGCTCAAATGGGAGTCAGGATGTGCACAATCAGCTCTTGCAAGTAAATTGGAGTGAGCTCCAGAATATCACTCCACTTTAGCTTTCAAGCTTCCCGTTAGTGCAGCCCGATCCCTAGAAGGCTTAACTAGCAGAAAAACATTACCCTTGGAAGAAACATCACAGTGATACTATGAAGCCCAAACCAGTTTTCACAGGAGTTATGTGACGTAGTGGATACAGTGTTCTGCCACGTTGCTCTCAGATCTTCTTTGCTGTTTCTGTGTGCCTCATCTGGCTTCAGTGTGCCTTAACTTCCAACAAATGGTAATTGTTACTGTGCTATGGAAGCAGCCCTCTAGCCTCTGAACCCGCTGGCTCCGCCCTCACGTGGTACTCAGCCAATGACTGATGCGGGACGGGACCAAGCAAGCCCAGTTGCCTCTCTCAGGTGCTTCCCTGTGGGGTTAGAATCCTGAGACTTAGCTTGGAATCACACCCTTGGTTCCCTCACTCTTTTCTATTTGTCCAAAGAGTGTTTCTCTAGCAAATCACTCACATATGAATCCTCATCTCAAGGTCTGCTCCTGATGCTAAACTATTAAATCGACAGAAATGTGAGGAGTTCTTACTCATGTTTTCTAAAGCTCTGGCTCCAGGGTGTTCCCAAGATAGTAGAGCGCTGTTTGATCATCCTGCCACTTTCTCATGACTCCCAAGTGGCACTTCAAAAGATGCACAGTGAGAAAGGTATGCCATAATATGGGGGAATTCTACTTATATCGTAAGTTAACTAGATCTTTTCTGGCTAAGAAAAAAGGATCTCTCTGCTCTCTGTGGAAAAGATTCCATTTGTCTTTGGAAACACATCCTGTAACTAAGTGGAAAGACCCGCTGTGCTTGTAAAGATGATGCCAACCGCACAATCTGTAACAAGAAATTTCTACATAACAAAGCAAAGGAAAGACACAGGTATTGATGCCTGGAGACTCTCTTTGGTTTCACACACACACAAAAATGAAGAACCCAGAGGAATATTTGTGCTTCCAGACTAAAACATAAAAATCCTACTACCGGAAAATTTTTAACAAGTTCTTCACAACCAGGGATGAGCATTCTTTCACTGTGTAAAGCGCACACCTGTTGGTATCCTTACTTGCCTGACTGAAGAAATGTGGGTGAAATAATGCCCTTTTAGAAATAAAGACCATTTTAGATTCTCATCTGTCAGGCTTTCATTGTCCTCTGGAAGAGGAAAGGTTAAATTCTCATACAGCTTCTAAAGAGCAGATAAATGCAGTCCAAAAATAAAGCAATTGCTTCCAGGCAAGGATAAAAATATGAATAAATTGGAAATATTGCAGAAGTTTGTGATTTGTGTTTGCACGTGAATTATTACCACAATTATTGAAAAAAAGCAATCCAAACATAAATTCTGAAGCCATGCATTTTCAGATACCTTGCAAATTACCATCTAAAGATAGAGCATAAGGGGTTAAATCTTGAGACATTCTTTTTTATTTTACTGATGTAAAATCACTCCACCTAATTATAAAGCTTTCCCATTTGAGGAAAAGAATGATTTCAAAGGAAAGATCTTTAAAGTGCCACAGATTGGAAATAGATTAGCAAGTTAAGGAACATAAATTGATAGAAAAATTTTAATATCATACTGACTTTGTACATAATGGTGATGAGGAAAAGAATTGCAAAAGCGTGCCAGGGTTTTACAATTAATTACAGACTTTATTTACATAAGATATTACATATGGAAGCAAAGATATGACAAAGAGATTGTTATGAACTAGTGTGTATGTGTGTTCAAACTTGTTGCTCACAGAAAGACAAGTCCAGGAATGAATAAAACACATCACACACATATTAGGGTTGCACATAGCTTCTTTACTGTCAGGGAAATGCAGCTTTACTGGATTCAGTGCCTTTAAGTAAGAAGTAGGTTTCTACTGCTGGTAAAGAAACATAAGTGAGAGATAGAAAAAGAGAAAGAGTAGTCATACAAGACCATTCAGTTTCAGAGGCAATAAGCCAATATCTGAAATAAAATAGATTTGTTTCTCTCATGTAAAACCTTGAAGGATCCTTACGAATGTTTCTTCCATCCCCATTGTTCCTTTGTCACCTTCCCCGCAGAAGTGTATTGGTGGCAATTTAATTACAATTATTCTTTTCTTCCCATTCATTCCACTGGTGTTGCCCTAGACCTTCAACTTTCAAGTCCTAAAGTTGTTTAAGTTAAAATCTTGTCTCATATTTTTCGCAGTTCTCACTTGTGGCCATGTGGATAAGCGATAAGTAGTGGGGGGAGAGGTCATGAGGGAGGGGGCCAGGGAAGAACTAGAAGCCAAATAACAAAGCCTAGTTGGAAATTGCCCCATAGAGACGTAATCTTTGACAGGTGACTAAGTGCATAGCATCTCCTAACCCTATCACCTTTGTGCTGCACAACAGCACCAGATTGTAGCACCGAGGTTCCATCCAACGCTAGACAGACGGGAGATGTGTGCAGAAAACAATAAACCATACTGTTGGTTTTGAACTGTGGGCGACAAGTTGCTGACAGGCTGTAGCCTGACACAAGGCTGGAAAGGGACACAGCAAGGAAACCAATAATGAGATGCCGTTTGCATCCACAAATGGGCACCTAGTAAAGAGACATGAAGAAAAGGTCACTGGGCAGGAATGCATGACTGACAGAGCACAAGAAGGTACAAGTTGTCCACCCTGAGAAACATCTGTTCATGTCCAGCAGCAGCCATGAGCCTGGGAAAGTGGAGACTCCCTGCACAGCCGGGACCCTGAGGAGCTGCTGCAGAGAAGCAGGGTGCAGTATTCTCCAAGTCAGCAATGACAAGCCAACAGCTGCCCAGAGGACACACCCTGACACATGCAGGTCTTAGGAGTCCTGTTTAAGGACTCATCACTGCTCCTGGGTGTTATTTAATCTTACTGAGGGCAGCAATTGTGATAATCCTTCAGATTAAAAAATAAACTGTAGCCAATGCTTCGGAACAGGGCTGTGAAGAATTGAGTAACATGGGTGCACTCAGTATGTCCAAGAAAGCTCAGTAGACCGCAAATTTTCAAGACCCTGAATAAAAGCTACAGGAAACTCACTGATAAGAAATACTGAAATGACTCATGGGTCTGTTTGAGGTTAGTCCAACTTAGATTATGAAAGAAAGAGCACCTGAGATCTGAGGCCCTTCTCGAGGGCAAATATCTGAGAAATAGATCTGAATAGAAGTGTACACCATCCTTTAACACCCAAAAATCAGTCGGGGTTCAGACCAGATAAGCGTGTGTCTTCTACTCCATGTCACATTGTCTCTCATGCTCTTCTGCTTGGTTAAGTCAGTCACTTTGTATCTACCAGGAAGTACCACGTCAAACAGGTCACCCAACCTTCTCTCTGTGTGTGGATTCTTGACAGACATCAAAGCCAAGATGATCGTAAACAGCCTGACAGCTCTATTAAGACAAAGGAGATGATTCTTCAGTGGTTCAAAGAATTCAAAACAACTCAGTTTGTTAAATATATATTTCAGATGACATTCCAGAAAAAAAAATTTTTAAACACATAACGAGCCTATTAGATATTAGTGTATATGGAATGTAAGCTGTGTTTTTAAAGGCCTTTACAAATTATCTTTCTTCTAATGTGCTCTGAGCCAATTCCATGAAGTTGGTCTGTTATATGTAATTCTTTCAAATACCACTACCTTTTAATAAAGGCTTCTATTGAAGACCTGCATGGCTTGTTAAAACTGTCATGATAAAAATATCATCCAGTAGTCTTTGAAATTTTCTAAAGTAAAAGAGCAATTGGACGTAACGCAGGTTTAAGTTTAGCTGGATTCCAATCCAATTAGCTTTATAAATTAATTGCTCTTTGTATTGCAGCACTAGGGGAGGCTGTTTAATTAGTCAGTTTTTTTGTTTCCAGTCTTACTTCAGAACTTCACATTCTGAGTTACAGAGTTTTAATTGAGTGGATGAACATTCATCTAGAAAAGTGTTTGTGCTCAAACTTCTGTCAGAACACGGTGGTAACATTAAGATTCTCAGGTGTAACATTCTATCTCCAAAATTGTATAGTGTTTATTGGCAGAAATCACAAACAAGCTGCCTACAGTATGCCAGGCCTCCAGGTAACTTTTCTTTTCTTTAATTTTCTTTTGTTTCCCGCTCTATTTGTTTTATTTTTTCTTCCTTCCTTTCTTTGCCAGGACAATTTTTTTTTAAATTAGTGTCAAACCAAGCAAATTCATATATCTCATGTATGTTCTTGAAAGCTGGAAGCAGTAGAGCTGAGTAGCAGCTGCCCCTTTTGAATGGGCTAAATCCTGTCCTGTTCTTCCCTGTCCTTCCTAAGCCTGTGCTGTTTACTTACTCTAACTACCTGGCTCTTGTGGGCAGGGGTTCACATTTGCCACCACTTTTGCAGTGCTTGTCTGACCTTAAGGCCATATCTTTTTAAAACTTTCCACTTCTTTGCAATAGAGACTCTACAGCCAGGTTCTGCAATAACTTTCGTCCTTTTTCTCATCAAGCACTCAGGGAATAAAATCAGTTCACCAAATATTAGGATACAGAGGCAAGTAAGATCACCATCAACAAATGCTTCAGTGCCAATAGATATTAAAATGGCCAAACATTGCCTGTGATTTAGCCTAAAAATGTAAGGGTAGAAGTTATCATCAAAAGGAAGAGGGGGAAGGGGGAACATTCAGGAAAGAAGGGAAAACTGAGCGAATAAGAAGGAGATAGGAGAGGCATAAATGAGGAGGGAAAGATTGTCACTCTGATAGAGGAACCCCTACAGTGCCAGCCACAACTCTCTCAGGATCCCAGTGGTTCCAGTTGTTTACCCAGGATTAAAGCAGATATCCTGGGTAAAAGCAGAAAAACAGATATTGAATAGGAGGAAGAGAGAGTTGGGATATTACCTACTAGGTAATAACTTCATGTAATCACTTAGAACATGAGGAGGGATGTCCCATGTGTTCCACACAAATCTATTAAGGAAAAGAAGTTCTCCTGAAATGTGTTCATTTCTCTCAAGGTTTTGCTGCTTTGGGTGCTCGAGCCCACCTAAAAGTCAGTAATAGACATTAGTCTCATCATCTTCTAAGCCAACCATTCTAGTGACAGAAAAAAGCTAGTTTCATTATTTTAGCTTATTCCCAATATTTAATAATAGGAGACATTTTGAGGCCACAAACAGGGTTACTTGTCAGGAACTCCTTTTACATAAGGCTAAAAACAAGCCAGGAGTGACATTTGAAATTGATCATCCTTTTAGCCATTCTGTCAGGCTTCCGAAAATTAATGAGTGGGTTGCAGAAGGGAAGTGGCTTACCAGAACATCGCACGAATTTGCTGATCTTGACTTGCTGAAATTCTGCTTACCTAATGCAAAGCTAAACACTTCACTTCTCTACAGTGCTTACATTCCCCCCAAATCTTCTCCTGGGGTTCCTCTATTCAATGTTGTTGTCTCCTCAGGCAAGTAAGAGCAAAATACAAAAGAAAGCAGCAGAAGCTACCGTCCTTGACTGACAGAATGACACAACAGATAATTTTCAGGCTTAAACTACAAAATCACTGTGCTTACATACAACTCAAGATTCAGGATGGAAGATAACATTTATTCAACATTATTAATGCAAGGGATACGGCGTTCAGGGATACTCGAGATACAGTACAAAACTTACATGGACAGGGAACTACCTTGGTCAGGAAGGTGGTTCCATGGCAGTTTAGCTTTTGTGTCTTGTATGAATGATCTCTGCCATTTTTCCAAATATGAGAAACTTAATGGCAGGATCTGTGGAAAAGATATAATATTCACTGTCCCTAAATACTATAATTTTCTGAGTTAAAGGAAGAATATAAAGAAAGTCAAAAAGTGGCTGGGTGCGGTGGCTCACGCCTGTAATCCCAGCACTTTGGGAGGCCGAGGAGGGTGGATCACGAGATCAGGAGACCGAGACCACCCTGGCTAACAAGATGAAACCCCATCTCTACTAAAAATACAAAAAAAAAAATTAGCTGGGCATGGTGGTGGGTACCTGTAGTCCCGGCTACTGGGGAGGCTGAGGCAGGAGAATGGCATGAACGTGGGAGGTGAAGCTTGCAGTGAGCTGAGATTGTGCCACTGCACTCCAGCCTGGGCAACAGAGCGAGACTCCATCTCAAAAAAAAAAAAAAAAGAAAGTCAAAAGTTTTAGAAAAACAAGTGATAGCCACTAGTAAGCTATTCTCCAAGTTATGACAATTAAATAATAAACATCCTGTACATGTTTCAGACTTCCTTTCCCCTAAAAATCCTATGCTCTGGCTAAGCAGCTTTAGCTACAAGACTGTCTCAGACAACACTGCTGCCTGGTGGGCCTTTGAGGAAACTATCAGACCCCACGTTTATAAAGTCTTTTTCTTCCTTCTTGAGTCAGTTATAAAGAAGCTTTAGGCATATGGAGCAATTCCATATATTTTCTCTTTCAATACTCATTTAATTTTTAAAATATTTTTTCTTATAAATTTCCTCTTTCCCCCTTTTCCTCTGTTTTAAATTCTTCCCAAACTCACAAAAAAAAAAACTTCACTTACTTTCTCTTTTTCTTTATACCCTTTCTCTCTACTTCTAAAAACAAAACAAAAAAAAAACTTGCTAAGAAGGCAGCAACTGTCTACACCTCAATAGAAGCATTTTTGTCAACTTCTAAAACACTTAACAGTGTCCCAAAGTTATCTTCTGAATATATTTACTAAAGCCATCTTCTACACTTTCTTTCCTTTATACCATTAATATTGTAGTTAAAATCATGACATTTGGAGTTAAACTCCTTGGCTCAAATTACAGGTCTATCATAGCTATGTAAACTTGAGAAATTACTTAAACCTTCTTGGGCCTCAGTTTTCTCCTCTGTAAAATAGTGGTACTTACCTTACAGGAATATTGCAAAAAGTAAATGAATTAGTACTTGTAAAGAACTTAAGACAGTGCTTAGCATATATAAAGCTATAATATTAACATTTTATTGTATTTTCCATATTGCAATATTATCATCTAATGCTATTTTTAAAATGTTAAATATCGGTACTTAGCCCATACTTTGGGTTAAATAAATTTTGTGACTTGGCCTAAAGCTATAACCGCTACATAAAACATTGTTTCAAACAAAAAATATGTCTAGACTTTTTTAAATGCTCTTGAATTTGTAGAAGTCATCTTAGTTAAAAATTAATAAACTGTATGTTCACATTAACTTCACAGAGGCTAAGGAACAATTGTGTAGGAAAGTGAACAGGATCTAGCTGTAGATGAGATGAGAAAATAATAATTTCCTGAAATATTTTATTTGGGTTGTTTTTAGCATTAGAAATATTGAGAAGTGGGGAATGAAAAAGAGGATACATTCCAAGTGATGAAAATAGCATGTGCAAAATCTTGGAAGAATGAGCAAGTTAGAAGCCTACAATTAAGACAAAACTCTGCTAAAAGAATTTTTTTATTTTCTAAAAGACGTCTTGACAATTCACTTTAAAATTCACATTAAAATATGGCTTTTGGTATAAACACTTTTTTCTTACATTCTGGAACACAATACTGCTCTCTTCAAACCCAAATTGTGATCTAGATCCAAAAAGGAAAGTGAAATGTATTGTCAACAGTCCTCTCCATTATAGTATTTAAAGTGGATGGAAATTGAACATATTAAAAGAGTCTTGCCCTCTGCTTTTCATAAGGCTCTCTGCTGAGCATGGGCTGCCGCGGGAGATCTGAGCAAGAGGGGTGGGTAGCAATAGGTCGATGCATTCATGACTGCAATCAGAATCAGATGCTTAATTTGCAGACTCATAGCACATAAAAGAAAAATTTCAAGCACTTACTGTAGCTGCTGCTGATTACTGACTATTCATTAAAAAGGTATTTGGCTTGTTCCAATGTAACCCCAATGTTCTTTGTGAAGGAAAACTCCATCGTGCCATTTTCCTATAAATTATGCAGCCCCCTGTTTATTCTTCAAAAGCCCATGCATTTCTTTTATAAAAAGAAGTGTTTAAAGGTTCCTGCAGCCTAGGGATTGTAGCTAAAATACTGGAATCACACAATTAGAGGGAAGAAAAAGCTAAATTAAGCCTCTGAAAGGGATACTGCCCAAGTTAATGCTTCCCTTGTGCCCCAGTGAAAGTCACTCTGACAAGCAGTGCTAAAATGTGTTCCAGTAATTGCTTCTTTCTTCAGCGTTGCTGAGTAATTGCTTTGCAACTTTGCCCTCCCGGCACACACACATAGAGTTATCATGATGTGATCCCAAAATGATACCTAGACCCAAAGAGCAATGTTTTATAAATGCTGCAGTCAAGAAGAATGGGAAAGATTAACAAGGGAAGTAATTCTGTGTTTAGTGTAGCAGCATCCTAGGCTTTCATCCAGGAAGGAGAGGAATGAATCCAGAATACAATCAGAGCTTGCACCGTGGCTTTATCTGCTCTCTCTAGACAGTAGCCCACACAGCCAAACATAGTCCATCTAGATGCTTTGGCTCTTCAGCCTCTACTCCCATCAGAAGAACTAGAGAACATAAGAAATGTCTTGCTGGATCAGACAAATTTCTTATACCATCAGGCCATGCCTGAGAGGATATGTTCATTTTCCTCATCAATCTCAAAACAGGGAAGGTTGATTTTGAGACATCTATAGATTTCCTTTCCTTAAGAAAGCTAGGATGCATACGATATTGCTCCTTTATTTTCTAAATCCTTCCTGACTCAATAAGCATTTTTCATCTTGTGCATACCCCTTGAAGTTCAAAAGTTTGTAAGTTTGGCTGCGATAAATGGTGTCTTTTTTGTTTGCCTGAAAACAACACTTTACTGATGGCTGGCTCTATGGTAAGCATACAAAAGATGTTTCAAAAAAAATACATACCAACTTGATTTGGCAGGATTAGAAATATGCAGGGTCTGAATCCTCGATATGAATACATCACCTGATTGACTCAATTTGACTGGGTGCCTCAGGATGCCAACTTGAATGCATTGACTTGGAAGGGGAGGCAAGAATATAACATCTGGGTCTCTTTTTTGGGCAGGGGGTTAAAAATATTGATTTCAAAAGAATAAGACAGGATTTTCAGAGATTTCACTGTCTCAGGGGCATGGTTAGGGCTACTCTTTTCTTTGATGAAGCTGACCAAATTCTTTACCATATGGCATGATTCCTTACCGTCTGGAGAATAAATGAGTTGATCTTGCTTTAGTCCGCTCTAACCTCACTTTCTAAGAAAAGCAAGTTGATCATAATCTTTTCTCTGTTTCCTTTATCCTCTGCAGCCATTGAGCCCTCCACATGTCCACCTGCACATTATTGTTATATCTTATTGAGAATCTCTCTTTGCTTTCTATGACCAATCAAGTAATATTTGAATTCCAAAAAAGGGACTTGGGATAGGTCATTTGTAACTGTGAAGTTTTGGGAGATTGCTTGAAAGAAAAGTCCACCAGGATTCCCCAACTAAATTATTTCTATTCCCAAGCCAAGCCATCTGTTACCAACAGAATGTTGAACTTTATGTATATGAGACCATGTGTTACACATGGAATTGAAACTTTAGTTCATATGAGATTTGCTCTCTGATTAGACTAATTTTTCTCGGGTTTAAAGTAAAGAAACCTATGTTATAATAGTTCTCACCCTATAAGACTGTCTACAGATCTCTAATATTTGTACTAAGATCTACTACCCTCTAAGTTATACCTTAGTTAAGAGAGAAAAGCTCATATTGCTACAAGGATGCATTGATGATATTGATTTTCCCCCTTCCTGAAATATGCCATCCCATTTAATGGCTAAACAATAAGAGAGCTGCTCTTCTTGGCTCAGAAATATGGCCAACATTTGCCACTAATGTTCCTTTTCCCTCTGCTGCTGTCACAGCTTATCTCTCCTATTTGATGGTGGGTAGACCCACTGCTTTGACTTATTCTGTTACTTATGTGAAAAAGGCTAACCCACCAAGGTCAGTGGTTGGGTATCATCCATCATGTTGCCAATATGTCTGCCATGATTGAACGGGTGATGTACTGCAGGGTCTCTAACTTCTGTTACTGTCACATTTGTGCCTCTCAGCCACATCAAGACTGGAGCTCTCAGGTATTGTACCATCTCATCTCCTATGGCTCTCTGATTAAAATAGCTCAGGAACTGCCCTGCTTTCATAGAGCAGTGAGAGACCAACACTAATGTTCTTGCTGACTCAAAAAGTGTGCTGAAATGTGCATCACCTAGAGTGAGGATCCAAACTGAGTTGTAATCCTTTGCTTGAGTGTAAACATGGATGATTTTAACCTGAATCCATAGCCCTGATAAATAAACACATCCAAACATTACATCCTGGATGATAGGAACAAGCCTGTTAAAGTACCCTTGAATTTTTAGCAAAGTTGGCAATAGATCAGGGTGTTTCATAGCTAAAAAAAAAAAAAAAAAAAAAATTTTTAAATGAAAAAAGGGTAATCTTCTTGCTTTTGTAGGTAACATGCAATCTCACAGACATGATTAAAATTCTAATCCTAGGTCAATAAACACTATACTCTTGATTTCAAGCTTTTCCTCCCGGCAAACCTGACAACTCCAACACAGATAGAAGCACAGAAGTTGATTATGGGGAAAATGCAACTAGACCACGTATACACTTCCTCTTCATTGTCTTCTCCTTTTAATCAATAGCACACTGAGTCTCCAGCTTCTATTGAATTAGGTTTACAAAGCTTTTTTGTTCTCACCTGTCGCTAAGAAAAATCATTCATGGCATCCTGGATCTGAACTAGCGGAGACTGCATGAATCAAAAAGGTAAAAACGCTCCCTCCCCAGGGAGGCTGCCAGCTGTCTCATTGATTCAGTGCTGCTCCTGGCTGATTTGGAGGCTACCCTGGCACCAGTTCCAGAGAGTATAATAAGGTACCACAATGCAAACTGTTACCAGGGAGAAACAGAACATCTGGTCTGGAACAAAAGCAAAGTCCATCGCTAAGAAGCAGCCTGGCCATCAGCATTCAAGCATGAATATGCCAGGTCCTGTCACCTGAAAGAGGCGGTCCCTCGAGCTAAATAAGAAGATAAAATAGAAACCGTAAGGGAAAAGAAACCTGGAGAGAGAAATAATATTTTTTCTCATTATTTTTGTCTAAATGTAGAAGGATGTTATTTACTAGTCTTTCTAGGAGCTCTATTTTTTATTTAACACAATCAACAACAATGATAAACATTGAAAATTTAAACAGCAGAGATCGGTTGACTTTTGTCTCTTCATTCTTTGGAGGGGTTTGTCTGTTTTGTAGGCATTTTTTGTTTTATGGAGCTTGGGGGCAGTTTTTCCTCGTTTTTGTTTTCTGTTTTGGTGTGACAGCTAAAAGCTTCCTTTGTTATCCTGCTGTTACAAGCAGAGCTAATGACTGGCCTCTCTTCTGTAGAAATATTTTAATTGCCAAGAACCTATTGATATGGGCAGCCAATCTGAGAACAACAAGAAATGGCATGCATGATGCCTGCCATGTGCCTTCTACCAACCTGTGTCCCTATTCTGGGCGTAGTAGAGTCTATGGCTGTCTAGGCTGCTTTATATATAAGCTCATTGTTGTTTTTGTTGCTGTAAGTACTAAACAACACCTTTGGAAAAAGAGAAGAATTTTACTCCAACTGCTTTAAAATGCAGATTAAAAAATAAAAAGGGCTTACCCTGTTGACAAAGCCCCTGTCAAAGTGAGAGTCATTATACTCTACATAAGGTTTGTATACTTCATTCCTTTCCAAAGCCATCTGCCTGAATTTAATTCACTGATAATTTTATCGGTCTCCCCATGCTTTGCCTGAAACCTCTCCATTGCATTTTTTATTCTTCACAGATGTTAACTCTTTGAATGACAGTTCCAATGTGTTTAGAATTTTGATGAAGATACACAGTCTCTCTCTGAAAGATCTCTCTCATATGCAACCCTTTCTGCTGTACCCGCAGTTGTGATCTCTGACAAAAGTTGTGCTTCTCCTGGACAAAGCCAATCTACATGCAAAATTGTATCCACAACGTGGCTAAGGAAGACACCTGCAATGGCACTATCCCAGCCACACAAAATACCTACCATTTAAGGTACCTTTTGAAAACCAGAAATCATAACTCATTTTATCGGGATAATTCTAATCTTTCTTTCTGTCTTATTAGTGCATATAATATTATCTTTAAGAAACTACAGACTATCAAAGAGCACTATGAATCTATTAAAAATTAACTGTTTGAAAAAATTGGTTTTTTACTACTTGCTCTAAATCATGCATTCTGTCTTTTTTATTTTTTAAAGAAACTATTTAAATGCACTTTTAGGTTGTGAGTAAGGTGGTTTATCTCAAGTATATTGTCAAGTCATTTTGAGGATAGTCTCTTGTTAGTCTCCATTTTAATTTAAAAAAAAAAAAGTCTTGATACAGCTGATGTCAAATCCTGCTGTTAATTTTTCCCAGTAAGAATTTCTAAGCTTCTGTACTGAGCAAGGTATAGTGTTGAGCAGTGTGGGATGGATAGGACACAAACGAAAGAGAGATTTATTTTACCAGAAACACGGTGCGGACTTCACAGAACAGATCACCTGTCACTTGGGCCGTGAAATCTGGGTAGGATTTGAGGAGTAGATACAACAACAAGAAAATATCCAGGTATTGGGAACTCTAATAATAAAAGCATGGATATAGGAAAACATGCAGCAAGTTCTGAAAACACAAAGGACACCAGTTTGGCTGGATCCGAGGGCATATGAGGGAAGAAAACAGAGACAAAGTTAAAGATGTGGGGTAGAGCCATGATGTGGAAATGGGGAAGTTCCATTGGAAACTTCTGAGCAAGAATAAGACACGACATGTACTGCACTTTTAGAAGATAATTATCACCCTGTGTAGGATGAATTAGGAAGATATTAAAAACAGAGACAATTTGAAAGTGTAGAAATATTTTAATTGCCAAGGACCTATTGATATGGGCAGCCAATCTGAGAACAACAAGAAATGGCATGCATGATGCCTGCCATGTGCCTTCTACCAACCTGTGTCCCTATACTGGGCGTAGTAGAGTCTGTGGCTGTCTAGGCTGCTTTATATATAAGCTCATTGTTGTTTTTGTTGCTGTAAGTACTAAACAACACCTCTTTTTCTTTCTTTAAGGAAAGAAAAAGAGGTCCTGGTTTAGGGCAGGTGCATTTGAAATGAAATTCAGGGAATTTGTTTAAACATTCCAACCAAACAGATGGGAAAAATGTACTGAAATCAAAAGAAAGACTCAGGTGGGCTGAGCAAAGCAATCTGACTAAAGTGCTTCACAGCTTTGCCTCTTCCTAACTTAACTCTTAGTCTCCCAGGTGTCACCACCATTTCCCAAAGGAACCTAAGCCAGACTTTATTTGATGTGTCTTCTTCATATTGATGTTTTGTTTTGTTTTGTTTTTGACTATTCATTTATCACTAGCATTGTTTCCAGAGCAATTCCAGAACATAAAATGACACTTATTTTGTGTTTATAGACTCAGAGTTTTCACTGGAAGTCATCATTCTGAGAACCTGACACAGGCACAAATTAAAAACCAGAAAACAAGGTGTTGACTCCGTGGTGGTCCAGATCTGAGGGGCAGCACAGGAGGGAATGGTGGGAAAGTAAGTGTAATGCTTTAGTTAAAATAATGTAGATACGGCCAGGTGCGGTGGCTCACACCTATAATCCCAGCACTTTAGGAGGCTGAGGCAGGCGGATCACAAGGTCAGGAGATCGAGATGATCCTAGCTAACATGGTGAAACCCCGTCTCTACTAAATATACAAAAAAATTAGCCAGGCATGATGGCGGGTGCCTGTAGTCCCAGCTACTCGGGAGGCTGAGGCAGGAGAATGGCCTGAACCCGGGAGGCAGAGATTGCAGTGAGCTGAGATGGCGCCACTGCACTCCAGCCTGGGAGACAGAGCGAGACTCCATCTCAAAAATAATAATAATAATAATGTGGATACTACCTGTAGATTAGGATGTCAAAAATTTAAGAATAAAAATGTATTGCTTAAAATTGGAGATTATAATAATTATTATTGGCCCTATGAGGGGCAATGTGATACATACATGAACCAAATATCCAAATCTTCTAAGAGTATGATTTCTGTTAACTTTCACTAGCTTAGAGGGACTATTTGTGGTACCAATCCAGATTCCAAGACTAGAAAAATGCCATTTAGAGCAAAATGTATAAACACTTCCCAAAGAGCAACTTAGGGGAGAATTTGGTTTAATGTGTTATTGTAGAGACTAACTAGATTTTTCACTAAAACCTCTTTCCCTTTTCTTCCTGGTATACAGATAGACCACATTTCTCAGCATCCCTGTGGTTAGGTGGGGCTTGATAACTGACTTCTGTCCAGCTGAATGTGATCTAAGGTGATGTTCTCCACTTACCAGCCTTAAGAATTTCCAGCTTGATTCTCCACACTCTCTTCTTTTGTCTTCTTATAAAGTGAAACAACAGAGAACTCCAAGTCCCCCAGGAAAGGTGGAGCCACTAGAAGGAAGGACTGTTGGAGGCTGATGCACCATCCACTCACACCAGAATTGATGAGAACTAGAACACTTTCATAGACTGTTACATTCAGTCAATGAGAGTTAACAGTAGTTTGTTACAGCAATTACCCTACCCTAAATGATACGCATTTGATGTTTTAGAGTCACACAGACTTAAATCTATGTCTCAGATCTGCCATATAATCAGCCCTGAGAAGATGGGCAAGTTACCCTCTTGGAGCCTCAGTTTCCCTATAAGTAAAACAGTGAAAGTAGAGGTTCTTTGTACATTAAACAAAGCAGAATGTATGTAAATTTTTGGAACAGTGTCAGCAATAGAAAGCATCTGAGAGAAGATAGCTATTATTATCTTTGGTAGAGAAGACACTTTGGTAGAGAAGACACTATTCGTATGGTGTTTATAGCCAGCATAGAAATGGAATTGGAGGATGATATGAGAAGGTAGCTGTAGCAGAAATACTCCTTTCTAGCATTCCCTAGAGAAGGAAACTGCAATTTTATCTTCATCTATTATCAAATAATTACTTCTGTTTACAAGAACAGCTCATTACTATCAAAGAATGATGGAGAAATCTAAGATTTAGGGTTGGGATTCAAATTTTATTTCTGGGATATCTACTTCTGGCCATGACAGAATGACTGGTATAGAAATCATACTCCTATTGTAAACTATAAAACTGGACAAAATATGCGAATCAATTGTTGTTAGACATTGGGCAACAAACTGTACAGGGCTGTGACCCTTGACAGAAGAGAAACACGTGAGGTGAACTTCATTTTTACCTCAAATTTCTGTCTAAGGCTCTTTCTGAACTGAAATACAGGAAGTAGCAGTCTCATTAGGTAGAGGAGACAGAGCTTGGAGTTTAGGGCTGGTGAGAAGGCTGGAATTTACAGAGAAAGGAACTTGATACATGGGAGACGCAAAAAGTGGGGTGTCCCAAAGTTTGCATAGATATGCTGCTCAGGACCACGCTCTGGGCTCCATATGGGCTAGGTAATACTCATGAAGGCTAACAAAAACACAGCTGCTGGAAAGTCTCTCCTAAACGAAGACACAAGAGGTTATAAAGCTGGGAGACTTCAGAGTCCCAGCCTGTCATTGTGGAGAGAAGAGACTTCACCTAGTAACCTGGGCATCTAGTTAAGGCCCCAGAAAGGCCATACCTTAGAAATAAAGAAACATTCCCTAGAGGAAAGGACATGACCTAGGACTGGGGAAAAACTGAAGCAGACCTTCTATAACAAAATCTAAAGCCTCAGGTTTCTCAACCTCAATATTATTGAAATATTGGATTAGATAACTGGTGCTATCCTGTGGATTGTAAGATCTTTGGTAACATTCCTGGCCTCTGACTTCTATATGTCATCATTATCCTCAAGTGCTAACAACCGGAAATGTCTCTATACATGATCAAATGTTTCCTGGGCTGAGGGAAGCAAAATAATCTGTGGTCAAAAACCACCACTGTCCAGGTCTAAGTGATTCATCATGAATTGTCAGCCAGAAAAAAAAAAGAAAAAAAAAACCTCAAAATTCTTTAAAGAAAACATCATAATCTATAAATCATGTAACATCCACATTGTTCAGTATATATAAAAAAGTACTGCACATGGCTGGACGCGGTGGCTCACGCCTGTAATCCCAGCACTTTGGGAGGCTGAGGTGGGCGGATCACGCGGTCAGGAGATAGAGACCATCCTGGCAAACACAGTGAAACCCCATCTCTATTAAAAATACAAAAAAAAATAAAAAATTAGCCGGGCGTGGTGGCGGGCGCCTGTAGTCCCAGCTACTCGGGAGGCTGAGGCAGGAGAATGGCGTGAACCCGGGAGGTGGAGCTTGCAGTGAGCCAAGATCGCGTCACTGCACTCCAGCCTGGGCGACAGAGGGAGACTCCGTCTCAAAAAAAAAAAAAAAAAAAAAGAAAAAAGAAAAGAAAAAAGTACTGCACAGACAAATAAGCAAGAAAATATGAGTTACAATGAAAAGGAAAAAATAGTCAATAGAAGCAGTAGCCCAGGATGATGCAAAAGTTGGAATTATCAGAAAACTCAAAAAAGCCATTATAAACATGTTTGAATGTTTTCCTTAACGATATATAGAGTGGGTGAATAGATAGAGGATATCAGTAGAGACATAAAAACTATAAAAAAGAACCAAGTGAAGATTCAAAAACTAAAAAATAAAATGTATGCAATAAAAAGCTCATTGGATGGGCTTAAGAGCACGTTGGACAATAAAGGGATCAGTGAGCTTGAAGTTGTATCAATAGAAATCACCCAAACTGAAAAAGATGAAAACTATTTTTAAAAAATGAACAGCATCTCAGTATCTTGTGGGAAAATAGAAGATTATATATATATATATATAAAAAACTAGATTCTCACAAAAACGGGGGAGTGAGAGGTTAGGACATAAAAATGTTTGAAAAAATAATGGTTGAAAATTCCCTAAATATGGTGAAAACCCACAGAATAAAGAAACTGAGCAGCAAACTCAAAACGATACAAATGCAAAGAAGACTATACTTAGGCATGTGATAGTAAAACAGTTTAATTCTGAAAACAAAGAAACATTTTATGTTTCCCAAAGGAGTAAAAATAATTATACACAGGGGAACAATAATAGGAATGTCTCTGACTTCACGTCAGAAACATTGAAGACCAGAAGACTATGAAACAGCATGTTGAACGTGCTAAAAGAGATTTCTACTTCAAGCCAAGATGGAATAACATTTAAAAAAGGAAAAAAATAAGCAAAACATATGAAACAATGGTTTTCAAGACACTGGACATCAGTCAACAAAGGATAGTGATCCCCAAGAGACAGGAAATAAATAAGGTGAGTCTTACTTATGACTGCCTCAGCTTCCTGGCTTGAGAACTTCAAAGTCACTGTCCAAAGAGGGAGACAGCAGGAGGACCTCACTTTCTGAATGGAAGAGATGAAGCTCAGAATCCAGAAAAACAAGGCAACTTGAGTTTTTAGGACAGAGTTCTGGAAAGGAGAGATGGGCACAAAAACAGAAGGCTGGAGATATTCAAAGCATTTCCATCAACTATTCAGCAGATTCGTGTTAGGAAACTACCCGAGGCCAAGGAATGAGAAGACACAGCATCCAATGGTCACGAAGGACAATGATTTGTGCCTGTTATAACCAGTCAGACTGGAGAACCACATTATTCATGGGACATTGAGTTGAGTACTCAGTGGGACATACTGCCTTAGAAATGGTAAATAATTATCCCTAGACCAAATGATGCTCTGGTTACACCTAACAAATTTTAAAAAAAGCAATACCTAAAAGATTCAAACTATTTTCAAGTAACTTAACTGCATCTCAGAACAAAGCACAAAAATATTTACAGGAATATATAAATATCCAGCACTCAATAAGATATAATTCACATTTGGCATCTAATCAAAATTTGCCAGGTATTCAAAGGAGCCAGAATATACAATCCCTAATGAAGGGGTAATTCAATCAACTGAAATCAACCAAGAACTGAGACCAATGTTAGAACTAACTGACATGGACAAAAAGATACTTATTATTACTATATTTCTTATGTTCAAAATGTTAAGTAGAGACAGGAAATATGAAAAAGAGAGGAAGACTGAAAACAGTAATCTGGGATAATCAAACTTTAACATATGAAAGCTACAATGGCTGAAATGAAAAGTACCTTAGATGAGAATAATGACATATTAGATAATGAAGAAGAAAAGATTAGTAAACTTGAAGAAGTAGCAATTGAAGCAATAAAAAATTAATCACAAAAAGAAAAAGAATTTACAAAAATTAACAGAGCATCAGTGTGCCGTAGGCCAACTTCAAGTGGCCTAGTATTTATATATTTGGAGTTGCTAAACAAGAGAAAAGAAAGGGAGGAAATTTTTAAGTGTCTGAAGAAATAGTGACCAAAATTTTTCTAAATTATGAAAATTAGAAACCCACAGATCAAAGAAACTCAAAAAACCCAAAAAATAAGAAATATGAATTAAACTATTGTATTAGTCCATTTTCATGCTGCTGATAAAGACATACCTGAGACTGGACAATTACAAAAGAAAGAGGTTTAATTGGACTTACAATTCCACATGGCTGGGGAGGCCTCATAATCATGGCAGAAGGCAAGGAAGAGCAAGTCACATCTTACATGGAATGCAAGCAGGCCAAGAGAGAATGAGAAGATGCAAAAGCGAAAACCCCGATAAAACCATCGGTCTCGTCAGATTTACTCACTACCACAAGAACAATATGGGGGAAATCACCCCCATGATTCAATTACCTCCCACCGGGTCCCTCCCACAACACGTGGGAATTATGGGAGTACAATTCAAGATGAGATTTGGTTAGGGACACAGAGACAAACCACATCAAATATCAAGATACATCATAATTAAATCAGTCAAAACCAGTGATAAAGAGAAAACTTTGAGAGCACCAGCAGGGACAGGAAAACATGCTACATTAAAGAAGATCAGAATTAAAGATGAGAGCAGATTTCTTATCTGAAAGTAAGGAAGCAAGAAGATAATGAAATAATGTCTTTAAAGTACCAATAGAAAAAAATAAAAATAAACCCTGATGATCTAGAAATCTATACGTAGTAAATATATACTACAAAAGTGAAGGCAAAATAAAGACTTTTTCAGATATAAAAAAGCTGAAAGTATTTATTACCAGCAGATCTGTACTCACTACTTGTACAAGAAATAATTTTTAATAAAAAGGTTGTTCAGGCAGAATAAAAAAGATATCATATAGGAATATGGATCTAGAGTCCAGAAAAAAATGGCAGATAAGAGGCAGGACTACATTGCAGCTCTCACTCATACAGACAGAACAGCACGTGGAGACTCACACTATAAAGCTTTGCTCCAAGAACTCCTGCAGGAACATACCAAGAAAACTGAAAAAATTCACAGGCTCTTTGAAAGAAGCAGCTTGCCACTGCAAACTCCATGAGACAGCTGAAAACTGTGAGTGCCCAAAGTGTGAGAGGGGCAACACCCGCCTCTGAGCATACATACTCACTGGGGAACCTGAAAATCCAGATCACAGGAGAAGGATGTAAACTTACCTAGAGCCGAAATGAATTTAGAGAGCCAAGTGAAATATAAAAGTAGAAGCAGCAGCAGGAAGAGCCCCGTAGCGCCTCTGGGTCCCCAGGGAAGCCATTTCTGACTATCTCTCAGGGGTCCTGGGGGAGGGCTTTCAATGGAATAGGGGAAGGACCACAAGGAGAAGAAAACTTCTGATTTTAGTTTTCTTAAAATTATTTTTGTAATATTATTACAAAGCTGTGCTTTGTAATAATTTTGACCAAGCACAGATTTTCCTGGGCAGAATCCAGGGGGCAGGGGTGAATGGGAAGTGCAGATATGAGCATAGAAGCCATGGCAGGCAGGGAGGGATGGGACCTGAAAGCCCTGCTTGCTTTCACAGTAGGGAGCCTTGCAGCCTGGGGCAAGATCTCAGCCCTGCTCACTGGCTGCCTGGAAATAAACTTGATGCTGTTGGTGGGGCATAGTGAAAGTGAGACCAGCCTTACTGGCTGCGTGAAAGCTAGGTGAGGCCTGTCATTACCAGCTTTTCCCGACTTCCCTGGCAATCTATATGATGCAGCAGAGGCAGCCATAATCTACCTGGAAACATAACTCCATTGGCGTGAGAACCACACCCCCATCCCCCACTACAGCCGCAGCAAGCCCTGCCCAAGGAGAGTCTGAACTCATCCATGCCTAACCCTGCCCCCAACAAATGGTCTTTCTCTGCCCGTCTTGGTAGCTGAAGACAAAAAACATAATCTCTTGAGGGGTCTATGACCCCCCCGCCCCATAGACTTTAAAGCAACAACAGTTAAAAAGACAGAGGGACATTAATTAATGATAAAACGACTAGTCCAACAGGAAAATATCACAATCCTAAATATATATGCACCTAACACTGGAGCTCCCAAATTTATAAAAACAATTACTACTAGACCTAAGAAATGAGATAGACAGCAACACAATAATAGTGAGAGACTTCATTACTCCACTGATGGCACTAGACAGGTCGTCAAGAAAAAGTCAACAAAGGAACAATGGGCTTAAAACTATACCCTAGAACAAATAGGCTTAACAGACATTTACAGAACATTCTACCCAACAACTGCAGAATATACATTCTATTCATCAGCACGTGGAACATTCTCCAAGATAGAACATATGATAAGCCACAAAACAAGTCTCAATACATCTAAGAAATTGAAATTATATCAAGTACTCTCTCAGACCACAGTGGAATAAAATTGGAAATCAACTCCAAAAGGAACCCTCAAAACCATGCAAATACATGGAAATTAAAGAACTCCTGAAAGATCGTTGCATCAATGAAATCAAGACAAAATTTTAAAAATTAATTGAACTGAATGATAATAGTGATGCAACTTATCAAAACCTCTGGAATCCAGCAAAGGCAGTGCTAAGAGGAAAGTTCATAGCATTAAATGCCTACATCAAAAAGTCTGAACAAGCACAAATCAACAATTTACCTCAAGGAACTAGAGAAACAAGAACAAACCAAACCCAAACCAAACCCAAAAAGAAAAGAAATAACAAAGACCAGAGCAAAACTAAATAAAACTGAAACAAAAAAAAAATACAAAAGATAAATAAAACAAGAAGCAGATTCTTTGAAAAGATAAACAAAATTGATAGACCATTAGTGAGATTAACCAAGAAAATAAATAAGAAGATCCAAATAAGCTCAATTGGAAATAAAATAGGAGATATTACAACCAATACCACAGAAATACAAAAGATAATTGAAGGATACTATGAACACTTTTATGTGCACAAACTAGAAAAGAGGATATGGATAAATAGAGAATCCAGATATAAAGCCATTGGATCCAGCAATCCCACTACTGGGTATCTACCCCCAGGCAAAGAAGTCATTATATGAAAAAGATACATTATATGAAAAAGACACTTGCACATGCATGTTTATAGCAGCACAATTTGCAACTGCAAAAATATGGAACCAGGTCAAATGCCCATCAATTGAGCAGATAAAGAAAATGTGAGATAGATAGATAGATAGATAGATAGATAGATAGATAGATAGATAGATATGTAATGGAATACTATTCAGTCATAAAAAAGAAATGAAATAATGGCATTCACAGCAACCTGGATGGAGTTGGAGACCCTTATTCTAGTGAAATAGCTCAGGAATGGAAAACCAAATATCTTATGTTCTCACTTATAAGTGGGAGCTAAGCTATGAGGACGTAAAGGCATAAGAACAATACAATGGACTTCAGAGACTCAGGGAGGAAAGGTGGGAGGTGGGTGAGGGATATAAGACTACACTTTGGGTGCAATGTACACTTCTTGAGTGATGGATGCACCAAAATCTCGGAAATCACCACTAAAGAATTATCCATGTAACCAAACACCACCTGTTCCCCAAAAACCTTTTGAAATAAAAAGAAAAAAAGAAATATGGATCTATATGAAGGAATGCACAACACTAGAAATGGTAGCTACCTGGAAAAATAAAAATAAAATGTATGATAAAAATAGTCCAAAGGCTGAAAGAGGGAAAATAAAAGTATATTATTATATGATTATTATACTTTATAGAAAGCTGTGTAATATTGATTCTAAATAGACTGTAATAAGTTAAAAATGCATATTTTAACCTCAGATCAGTGTCTCAAGGAAACAAAGAGATATGGTTCAAAAACCAAATTAGGAAATAAAATATAATATAAAATAATTAATACAAATTGTTATTCTGCCACTTACTCCTTGTGTAACCTTATGAAGGTTATTTCAACTTATTTTAACTTCAGTTTCCTCATCACCCATTAAATGTAGTTAATAATATTAATTTCATTAAGTTGTGATGATAAACCAATCTTGAAGTTCCTTGAGGGAAAAGACCATATCTTATTAATTGTTATATTGTGTATGCCAGGCACAGTGCTTGGCACATGGATTTTTACATTAAGTAATTTTTCTCTTAAATCCTACCTTATGTGACTTAGTGCCTGGCATATAATAGACATGCAATAAATGTTTTTAAGTAAATCTATGGCAAAGTTTTCTATAAAATGATGAAATACAGTAAGATATATCAAAAGTAGAACAAATAAAATAGGCAATTTGATACACTGTAAGTAAAGGGAGAGGTGCATATGTACGTGCAAAAACAAACCACACAAAGAATATTAGAGATAATGAGCTGGGCGCGGTGGCTCAAGTCTGTAATCCCAGCACTTTGGGAGGCCGAGACGGGCGGATCACGAGGTCAGGAGTTCGAGACCATCCTAGCTAACACGGTGAAACTCCGTCTCTACTAAAAAATACAAAAAACTAGCCGGGCGAGGTGGTGGGCGCCTGTAGTCCCAGCTACTCGGGAGGCTGAGGCAGGAGAATGGCCTAAACCCGGGAGGCGGAGCTTGCAGTGAGCTGAGATCGCGCCACTGCACTCCAGCCTGGGCCACAGAGTGAGACTCCATCTCAAAAAAAAAAAAAAAAAGAAGATAATGAAAGACAATGCTTCATTTTTTGTCTCATTGAGATAAACATCAAAATCTACAATGCACCTTAGAAATGTAGCCTAAAATAAGTTTATCCTCAAATGATTGAAAACTCATCATATATTGAGTCCTGATGATCTGTAACAATTGTTCTTTCCAAATGAGGTGGTTTCTGGGGACTCTAGTTAGCAACAAGCAGCGAAAGAGAAAAGTTAAGAGTCTCCATATACCAATCACAGATAATGTCTGATTAGCAAGTACTGAGGCCCTGGAACTGTTTGACCCAAAACCCCTTTTATTTAAATATGAAGTAGGGTCAAGGAGAAAAAGCAAGACTAACTCATTGAAACATCTCTAAGAAGACATATCAAGAAAGTCTTCAGACCTGAGAAATATTTACTGGCTTGAAAGGATTCCCACTAACTCTTCTCGTAATTAATAATGGTAATTGTCATCACTTGCTAAGCATAATTTCTCCAGACTCTGAGTTAACTTTATATATATTACCTAATTTAGTATTCACAACAACTCAATGATTCCTAAGTCCAGCCTTTTTAAAATTTGAGATAGGCAGGACTTGATTGTCCTATCTCAAATGTATTATGGAAATGAGGATATCTAATATTAGTGATTATCTGATTAGGCATGCACCTGAAAAATAAGCCCACCATGATGCCAAGCACCTGTAGTCCTAGATGCTTGGAGCCTGAGGCAAGAGGATCCCTTGAGCCTAGGAGCTTGAAGCCAGTCTAGGTAACATAGCACGACCTTGTCTTTAAAAAAAAAAAAAAAGCATTTAAAGGAATATATTATTATATGATTATATTCTAACATATTTTTAATTGTTCACATTTATCTGAGATTTTGGAAGGCCTTCATTAATTTACATAGCAAATAGTACCCTCTCTGTTTACGCATGCACACGCACACAAACACACAAACACACTTTAGAGTCAGTGCAGTGAAAGGAAAGAATCCAGGCTTCAAAGTCAGATAAATGTGTTTCAAATATTGTCTCAACCACATACAAGATGCATGGCCATGAAAAAATATTTAATTCTCCCTTTTCTGATCTATACAATGAAGATAATAGCATCTACCTCCTAGAACTTGGGGTTTCACTTGGGTAGCGTTTGTGACAGATCTCAGCACAGAGACCCATAAATGTTTCTCATCTTCTTTCCTCTTCCAAAAAGTCACATGCATTTAAAAGAGTCCTACTTTTAAAAAATGACCTGCCATTTGGACACCACCATTTTTGCTTTCTGGACAGCACAGGTCCTACTGTGTTCTCCAAATATGTAAAGACTTTGCCTGGTCTCTTGTTTGCTTAACAACCTACCACCAGATGGCAGAAGATGTGTGATGAATCAGAAGCATAAGGGCACCTCTATTGGGAAGAAGATAGGCATTCTTCCTATAGGATAGTATAGACTCTTCCCACCAATGGATATAAGACATTGTGAAGATAATTCCTACTGTCCATGAGAAAGTAATGCTTAAGATCTCTTCACCTCTTAAGAGCCATAGTCAATATGTTCCAGGAAAGCTCTGTTCCAGGCTAGATTCACAGTCACACAGATTTCAGATTCCCATCAGCAGGACTAAGATAGTATGGATCTAAATTTAAAAGATTATGATTCAAGTATCATAATGAAGAATGGTAGAAACAAATTATAACACAATGAATTTTTTAAATTCATGATTCCATGCAAATATAAAATGTGTATATATATTATATGTGTGTGGTTATGTTTATATGTTTAACAATGATAAATAAATAATATTTTAAGTGGGGTGGAGAAGGAAAAGCTCTATTTTGCAAAAGAATTCTAACTAAAAAATTCAGAAGGAATGACAGAATTCAAAAATCGCCATCTGCAACCACCATAGTAATAATTGATTGAGATAATAATCAGTAATAGATGCCAAAAGCACAGATAAAAGACTGTTGAAGAACAGGATAGTAACACAATCTGAAAGTATATCTCCTTCAAGTACTTATTAATTTGAATGAAGAAAGGTATGTTTGATAGTGGGGAAATCTGATGAACCTCACTTTAATCAAAAGATCAAATTTAGCATAACCAATAAAAGAACAAACTGACCTAATGCGTCTCCTAATTAGATATCCTAGGGTGACAATATACAACATCACTTTTGTAGTTTTCTGCCAAAAAAATGTTTAACCTGAATCATAAGAAAATCATTAGACAAGTCCAAATTGAAGGACAATCTGTAAAATGATCAACCTTGACTCCCCAAAAGGCCAAAAGGCAAAAAAAAAAAAAAAAAAAAAAAACTGTTTTAAATTAAAGACCCCTAGAGGCATGACATGCAAATGCAATTTTAATTTTTTAATTTTTAAAACTTTTTTAAACACCTATAAAGGACGTTGTTGGAACAATTGTGAAATTTTGAATACGGACAGGAAATTAGATACTAGTGTTGTGTTAATGTTGATTTCTTGAGTGTGATATTAATGTTTGGTTATGTCAAAGAATGTCCATTTCCTAGCAAACACAGACAGAAGGGGCAAGCATCAGGAAACCTGCAACTAATTCTCAAATGGTTCAGGAAAAGAAAAATAGACATATATATTATATATTTTTCCTACCATACATGAGAAGGTAATACTTAAGATTTCTTCTGACTGCTAAGAGCCATTAGTCCACATATCCCAAGAGAGCTGTTCTTATATTGAATAGCAACAAAGAGAGAGAGCATACAAACACAAAAGTGACAAAATGTTAATAATTAAATCAAGGGTTTAGGTTTATGTGTGTTTATCGTTCTATTCTTGGATATGCTTTTTCTTTGAGATTGAACTTTATTGGGGGTTATTTTTTGAATTTTTCAACTGACAAATAATCATTGTACATATTTACAGAGTACACAGTGATGTTTTGATACATATAATGTTTAGTGATCAGATTGGGATAATTAGCATATCCATCGTCTCAAACATTCATCATGTCTGTGTTGAAAACATTCAATAACCTCACCTCTAGCCATTTAAATCTATATAATATTGTTAACTATAGTGGATGACTATAGTTATTCCCAGAGGTGTGGGGCAAGAGTTTATGCTCCTCCCTCTGTGCTCTTCTGACTTTGTCTTTCATTTTCTCTTAAAGTTCCTAGTTACAAAAATAGCTCAGGCCAGAGGGAGGAGTCATTTTCTTCTCACAATGACAAAGTCTACAGTCTAAACCTTTACTCTTCTGAATTGCTTTTCCAGTTGGGACCACAGAGATGACTATCAGTGCATCTATAATATAAACCTGATTGCTCTGAGCTCCAGCAGCATGCCCATTTACTGTAAAGCCACATGTGAGCTCCACAGGACAGCAGCATATACGGTTATCTGAATTTATTCTCTACCTGGAATGAAAGTAGGTCATCACATCCATATCTGAGATAGGTCAGACTTCAGAGCTTCTCTCAGAACCCCAGCTGTTTCCCTTATGTTGTTACACTTTCCAGGGCTCCACAGAGTCTATTTTGAGATATTTTTTTTTTAAGTGGGCAAGTTGGTATGGTGTCTGTGATCCATTGAAATATATTTTCTAAAGGACACACTCCTTTAGAAAACAGGTGGTCTACTGCCCTCCCATTCCCTGTCTCCTGTGCTTAGCCCTGGAATGTACGTTAAACCTGGAATGGACACAGGAATCTGTGAGATGTTGAAAGAAACAACATGCCCAGGAATCCATTCTGACATGGACTGGCCATGTCTGGACTGTCCTTAGGTTCTTCCTTCTTTCTATACCATTTGTAAAGTGTATCTATATCTTTTACTACTATGTTAACTTGAATCCAGAAAAATAAGCAAAGAATTTCAAATATTTTCAGGGTGTCTTAAACAAATTGCCTGATCTCTGCATTTCTGTTGCCTCACTTCTAAAATAGTGATGTGGCTCATTAAGTTGCATGGGAATTAAATAAGAATGTGAACTTCTGCTTGATCATGAACTCCTAGAGAGTAGGGATTTCCTCATTCGTCTTTGTGTCACAGCACCACATCTGAATATAAATAGATGCCTTAACAAAAACAGTCTCCTATTTCCAGGAAATAGAATATTCTTCCAGGAAAAAAACATTTTAACTAATAGGTTCTATAGTTATATGCTGTTATACTTGATGTATAACAAGTGTATGTAGCTCTGTTTGTTTTGCTGTTCTTACACTGAATGGCACCAGTTCTAAGATAAAAGAAAATACTGGTTTGAATTTTAAAATACCACATTGTTGTCTTCTAATTAGATGGTTAAGATAAACAAAGCAATAAGAATATTATTCAAAGCTTTTTCTGTGTTAGGACAAGGGTCAGCTAATTTTTTCTATGAACAGCCAAATAACAAAAAGCTAAGCTTTGTGGGCTATGTGGTCTCTGTCACAACTACTTAACCCTGTGATTGTAATGAGAAAGCAGCCATAGACAATACATAAGTAAATAAACATGACTGTATTTCAATAAAACTTTATTTATAAACACTGAAATTTAATTTAATCTTAATTTAATTTCATTTTAATTAACTTTAATTTTAATTTCATTTTATTTTCATGTGTCTCAAAATATTCTTTCTTTGACTTTTGTTTCAAACATTTAAGAATGTAGAAAACACTCTTAGCTCACAGACTATACAAAAACAGGCAGTTTGGTGTTAGAATATTACCTGTATTTGAATATTGAATGAATTTATCAAGCATTTTCATATCAATCTAAAATTTGACTTCTAAAAGTATGAGTTAAACAGATATTGAATTGAAATTCATATTTTAAAGAGAGAGGGTTAAGACAATCATTACGAGCTTCTTTAGAAAACAGTCCTGGGGGGGTGCGCCCAAGATGGCTGAATAGGAAGAGTTCCAGCCTCCAGCTCCCAGCATGAGCGACACAGAAGATGGGTGATTTTTGCATTCTCAACTGAGGTACTGGGTCCATCTCACTGGGGCGTGTTGGACACTTGGCGCTGGTCTGCGGGTGCAGCCCGACCAGCAAGAGCTGAAGCAGGGCGAGGCATCCCCTCACCTGGGAAGCGCAAGGGGGAAGGGAATTCCTTTTCCTAGCCAAAGGAAATCGAGACACACGACACCTGGAAAATCGAGTAACTCCCACCCTAATACTGTGCTTTACCAAGGGTCTTAGCAAACGGCACACCAGGAGATTATATCCCACACCTGGCCCAGACAGTCCCACGCCCATGGAGCCTCCCTCATTGCTAGCACAGCAGTCTGAGATCTAACTGCAAGGTGGCAGCGAGGCTGGGGGAGGGGCACCCAACCTTGCTGAGGCTTAAGTAGGTAAACAAAGCCACTGGGAAGCTCGAACTGGGTGGAGTCCACCACAGCTCAGGGAGGCCGGCCTACCTCTGTAGACTCCTCCTCTGGGGACAGGGCATAGCTAAACAAAAAGCAGCAGAAACCTCAGCAGAGGTAAATGCCCCTGTCTAACAGCTTTGAAGAGAGCAGTGGATCTCCAAGCACAGAGGTTGAGATCTGAGAACGGACAGACTGTCTGCTCAAGTGGGTCCCTGACCCCTGAGTAGCCTAACTGGGAGACATCCCCCACTAGGTGCAGACTGAATACCTCACACCTCACACGGTGGGGTATACCCCTGACACAAAGCTTCCAGAGCAAGAATTAGACAGCAACACTCGCTGTTCAGCAATATTCTATCTTCTGCAGCCTCTGCTGCTGATACCCAGGCAAACAGGGTCTAGAGTGGGCCTCAAGCAAACTCCAACAGACCTACAGATGAGGGTCCTGACTCTTAGAAGGAAAACTAACAAACAGAAAGGACACCCACACCAAAATCCCCAACAAAAAAAGAGAATTTTAGACCAATATCCCTGATGAACATCGATGCAAAAATCCTCAATAAAATACTGGCAAACCGAATCCAACAGCACATCAAAAAGCTTATCCACCATGATCAAGTGGGCTTCATCCCTGGGACTGAACAATGAGATCACTTGGACACAGGAAGGGGAACACCACACACCAGGTCCTATTGTCGGTGGTGGGGGGTGTGGAGGGATAGCATTAGGAGATATTCCTAACGTAAATGACGAGTTAATGGGTGCAGCACACCAACATGGCACATGTATACATGTGTAACAAACCTGCACATTGTGCACATGTACCCTAGAACTTAAAGTATAATAAAAAAGCAGTCCTTTTTCAGAAATATATTGATTTGTTTGTATTATTTTCTAATAACAATAGAAATTTCTAAAATTTCTGAATTTAAGTGAACTGTAAAAATTATTTTCACTGTGTGTAGGTGATGTAAAGTGATTAAATTAGGTACGCTTCAATCAGGTTTAATTGCTTAGGGGTACTAATCAAGAGCACATTTATTCATTTATTTTTTATAAGGAACCTCCCCACACACACAAGTACTAACAATGTTAGAGGTGTCGTACATGTTTTTGAGAAAGATGTATTTTTTTTCTTGATATGTAATCATCTCACTTGGGGGGGTTCCATATATGTCAATAGAAGGGAGAACTTGACAAACCCAAAAGAAAAGCCAAAATGGGTAGAAGACTCTTACCAAAAACAAGGAACCTGTTAGGTTATTGTTCACCCTTCTCTAGCTGATTCACCCAAAACTTCAGAACCTTATGCTTGAAAACCTGTGTCATTATTTCTTCACATATTGTTGTGAGGGATGGGGAAGATGGGAGTTATTCATTTAACAAATTTTACTGAGTTCCTCTTATTTGCCAATGACTGCTCAGGCATTGGCAAAGTGGTGGTGAACCAGGTAAGTAAGTTCTCTGTTCTCATAGAGCTTGTGTTCTAGTGAGGACAGATGAACAAATGAAGAAAAATGTTAGGTAATGACAAGTACAGTGCAAAGAATAGGCTATTGTAGCAGAGAGTAATTCCTAGGAAAGCTGGTTAAACCAGCTGATCAGAAAAGGGTGTCCAGAAGAAGGTAACACTGAAGTTCAGATATAATTAACAAGAAACTGGTTGCATCTTGAAAGGTAAGTGCATTCCAGGCAGAGGGAACAACTAGAGCAAAGGCCTAAGGTGAGAATGAGAATGAGCTGTTCTATTTGAGAAACAAAAAGAACACCTGTATGCAGTGTTTTGTAAGCCAGGGTAAGAAGTTTGGATTTTATTTTAGGCGTAATGGGGCAAGAGCTTAAGGAGGGAGATCAGCAAGAAAGGTGTTACTGTAGTCCAGGCCAGAGACGATGGTGGCTGTGAGCAAGGTAGCAATCAAGGAGTTGCAAATAAATGGAGGTGGAAAAGGCAGATCTGTTTTGAAGATAAAAGCAACATGTCTGTAAAACATTAGATGTGGGAGACAAGGAAAACAGGATCAAGAATGACCACTCAAATTTTTGTTTTAGCAACTGGAAGGATAAAATTACCACCTACTGAGAAACTAAGACTGTGGGGAAGTGGGTTTTGGGTGGGGGCAGAGCAAGAGTTCTGTTTTAGTCATATTAAACTTAAGATACTGTATTAGTTTCCCAGGGCTGTTGTAACAAATTACCACAACCTGTGGTGCTTAAAACAGTAGAAATGTGTTCTCTCACAGTTCTGAAGGGCAGAAGTTCAAACTCAAGGTGTGGGCAGGTTAATGAATTCTAACTGATTCATTCTAATTCTACATCTGTTGAAAACTGAAATGAGCTCTTCAATCGAGAGAGAGAGAGAACTGCTGAATGATTAACAGCTAAAAACTTTTGCAGGCAGAGACTACAGGCAACAGATATGCTACCCTAAAAATATAACACTTTTGCTTAAGGATTATTTTGAGCTGATTATTTTGAGAAACAACAGACACAGGAGGTCTGAAAACAGAAGTTACCCTTTTGTAAGGTAAATTTACCTTTGTAAAATAAATCTCCATTTTCAAGGATGATCTTCCTTTCTGATCTCCTTTCTTCTTTCCAGGAAGAAAAAAATGACTAAATCACAAGAACAAACCTTATTCTTGCTGATGTACTTTTTCTGGCCACCTTCCCGTAACTGGCCTTCCCTACATCCTTTTTTCTTTTTCTTTAGCTGATGATGATATTTAAGCCTGAATTCCAAGCCACCTCAGAGTTACTCTTTCCTTGAATTTTCTCTCATGTATATAGGAAGCACACATGTTAATAAACTGCTGTTTGTTTTTCTCTTGTTAATATGTCTTTTGTTATAGGGGCTACAGCATTCGAGGGTCCAAGAACTTTGAAGAGTAGAGGGAAAAATATTTTTTTCTCCCCTACAATATCCTGGATTTAATTACTGGTGCTGCCACTTACTAGCTGTGAGACTTTGGGCAAATTATTTGACCTCTGCATGCCTCTGTTTCTTCATCTGGAAGGTGGGGCTACACAGAAATTCTGACACTAATTATCTGGAGTTAGGTAAAATTCCACAGATCAAGGGCTCAGACCTCCACAAGACTGGCCTCACTTCAAACACTTTTCCACAAACTCAGGGATTCCCAGGCCACCTGCACTTCTGACCAAATGGCCTCAAGTTTGGAGGCTATCACTACCTCTCCAGGTTTGATAACTTGCTTGAACAACTCCCAGAACTCAGGTATGTGCTATACTCTCACAGCTTTATTATAATAGAATCAGCAAAAAGAAAAGACACACAGAGCATGGTCTGGGAGGATCTCTGTGCAAAGCTTCCATGAATTCTCCTTGTGTGGTCACGACATGCCAGTCCCTCTCAAGCTTCAGTGTCCAGGGATTTTATTGGGGTTTCATTATATAGGCATGATTGACAGAATCATTGACCATGTGATTGAACTCAACCTTTAGCCTGCCTTCCCTCCCAAGAGGTTGGATTTATATTGTATGGGTCAGTCCTTTAATCACATGGCTGGTCTTTCCAGCATAGTCAGCCCTCATCCTGAAAGTACCTAGGGACCCACCATGAGCCATCTCATTAGCATAATCTATCAGGACCCACCGTGAATAACAAAGACACTATCACTCAGGAAGTATCTAAGGATTTAGAGGCTCCTTTGTTTCTATGGACCAGGGAGAAAGTCCAGGCAAACTCATTACTATGTAGCAGGGGCTAATGACAAGATCTACCTCAAGCAGCTGTTGTGAGGATTAAGAGAGCTAATAAATGTAAACTAGTTAAAACACTGTCACTCTAGAAATGTTAGCCATTATTGGTCACTGAATATAAGCTATTCTGCATATGTTCAATAGGTGCTATTAAACCTCATACTTATGCTACATTTTCCTCCCTAAGAGGAAATATAGGAAATATTTCCCTAAGATAATCCATGTTAACTTGTCTAAATGTAATATACTCCATAGGAAATTCATGCAAAGGCTGAACAATACCTAGTTCTCAACTATCTTTACAAGATCTGTGCCAAGTTTCTAACATTACACCATTGTGTGCCAGAGTAAAGTTCTTATATAAAACCTAAAAAATGTTGAGTGACTGGGGGAATTACTAGCAATCCATGCTTCAGCCTAAGCCATCCAGCTGCAAGGAAACATAACCAATTTATAATTTTCATGTTTTACTAATCGTTTCAACCAATGTTTATTTAGTGCCAGGTGCTACTCTAGGTGTCGAGGCTACAGCAGTGAACTAAACAAAGCTATTGCCCTCATTGAGCTTGTATTCTAATGGAAAATTCAGATAACCACATTTTAAAAATACATGTATTTTAATATATTTGATTTTATGTATGTATACATATACATATGGTGAAAAATAAAGCTGAGTTAAGGGATGGAGAGTGACTTAGGGTTCTATATTTAATAGGGTAATCAAAGAGAAGCTTTCTCTGTGGAGGTAACATTTAAGGCAAATCTGGAATGAAGTGACTCCTATGTCTCCTGGCCTGTTTTCTGCTGTGTGTATACCAGCTGTTCTGCCGTGCTGGTATATGTAGATATAGTCTTCTCTCTCACCTTGTCTCTACATTAAGCCAGGTCACCCTGTTTATAGCTGCCCATTTCTTCTATATGTCAAGGTCAGTTTAAAATTCAATGATGTTCTACACCTCATCATTTTGAGTCAATAACAAATTTAATAAAAGGGTAATGCTGATGTTGATTTTTTAAAAATTTTAGTCAGCGAGAGTGGTTAAAGGGATGATTTTGTAGAGAGAACACTGGCGCTAACTCGAGCAAGGCAGTTTAACAATCTATCCTTTGAGAAAGCATCAGAGTTCAGGTTTGTTTTTGTTTCATTTTTATTCTGCAACTGCAGACTTCAGTTAATATTACTTTATCAGAGACAGTTTGAATATAGTTTTTTAAATATTCCATTTGACTTAATATCATTTCTCTATGGTGAAGTCTCTTTGCTGTAGAAGTTCTTTTTATAGATAATTGAGCCTGAGAGTGAAACCTAGGCATTTGAGGGAAATGTAGCTGATTGTGTTTCCAGAGGGACAGGATATAATCCCAGACTCATTCCTGGAACCAGTGAAGCATGAAGCACAGGACAGTCCTTGATTTCGATAAAAGATCCAAGGCTATTCCCTGACAGTTGGTGGGCAGATTGCCAAGTGAAAGACTGCCTCATCTTCTCCACCATCTATTCAGGGCACATAGCCCTCAGACAATAAATGATGGGCCAGTGAAGCCATTAACAAGTAGAAAATGCATTGATAGCTTATCTTCTTTTCACAAAAATTCAGCAGAAATATTCATCAAGCCCATTGTCAAAGAAGGAGACATAGATCAAAGAAAAAAGTGGAAGGAAGGGAAGGAAGGAGGAAGGGAAAAAAGAAAGAGAGGGAGAGAAAGAAAGAGAGAGAGAGAAAGAAAAAAAGTCAACAGCAAAAAGGATACCCTCTTTTACTCTCAGAAAATAGCACTAGAAACAGATAAATTCCTTAGTTAAAAGTACAGAAGGGGTTATATTCAGCTTTATAACCGAATAGCAGGGTCGTACATTGCAGACCATTATGAACAGAATCATAGGAAGAAAGCAGCAGATATATACAATCAAACCGTCTATTGAGGCATGGAACCACAGAGCTGCAGCAATCACCATAGAAAGCAGTGTAGTGACAATACAATTTGAAATCCATTTGATAGGCAAACTATATCAATTGAAATTTCTCAGGGTGAATGAGTTTAAAACTCGTTATCTGTAGAGCAGCCTATCCCTCGATACCACTTTATTTATTCAGATGGAGATTGTAGAATATGGGTAAACATTACAGCTCCAGCCTCAACGTGCTTTGCAGATAAATCCAATACAGTATTTGTTCTCTATGCCTTTGCATAAGGTTCTTTTCCACTGTAGAAGAAGAGGATAGAAAGTGAGGAGAATGAAGAAAGGGGATATCTTTAAAAGACACTGTGCAAGGAACTGTGAAATAGCAAGATGTGTTTACCATGCAGGCTGTATCAATACTAGAAGGCACTCTGTCATTTAATGTTCCCACTTCAGAGTATTAAAGAGCTGAGACGTGCTCTAACCTCTTCAAACAGCATACCAGATGGTAAGATTCATTGTGTCTAAAGGCAGGCACCAGTTAGCCAAAACACTCAGCAAGGTACCTTCACCAGGTAAAAATTCTATAATACGTATTTGTTTTTATGGTTGAATTTTCACATTTTCTTTTTTCTCCCATTGGGAACCCTAGTTCAACCTAATGAAGTGAAGTGTCTAAAATGGAACCAAGGGATAAAATGTTTCCATGAAAGTACAGTGAAAATAATTCTTCAAAGAATTATGGATAGAGAAGGTTGGAAACATTTTCTGCGGAGGGGATGAAAATTGGAATACAAAATGTAAGCATTCAATATAAAAATGTCACCACACCTCTGATGAGTGGTCTGCAGATATTTTTTTTCACTTACTGAAAGGCACAGGTGTATTCAGACTAGACAAAGCACTCTGTCTTGCTAAATGTCTTAACTCTTCTTTTTGTCTATTTCATTGTTTACTCATGGAAAGTTTGCTATTTTAGGTAGGAGGGAGAATATTGTGATCACAAGGGCCTCTTTGTTCCCCTACAAGAAGAATGTTTTGGTGAGTTCACTGATTTGCAGGTGAAATACTCGTGTATGGAATTTCTTCGAATGAACAGCATATTTGTTGAATGTGCCACATGCACTTAGTGTTATAGCATAAGAGTCAGGCGTGAGATATTGGTGTGGGATTTGGAGCATGTCACTTAGTCTCTCCATGGAGGTTTTTTCTTTTATGTATAAAATAAGAAATTTAGATTAGGTAATCTGGAACCCATTCAATGTTCTATGATTTGAATCTTTATTAAGGACCTTGGAATGGTACATAATATTTTTAGGGTAAGAGATCTCAGACAATATGAACTGGTCTTTATCAGGCACTTGCATATGACTTTTAATCCTCTAAGGATTAAAAGCAACTCTCTAAGCAACCTTACGAGGTTACTAGCACAGCAATCCTATAAGGTAGTTAGTATCACTTTAAAATTTAATTTGAGATAATAAACAAGCTTATAAAGATTAAATAAAATTCTCAAGATTTCACAGTTATGAAATGGAAGAGGTTGATCAAATCCAGGTCTATCTGATCACAAAGATAAGTTTTTAACCACTGGGCTGTATTACCACCCCTTAGAGAATGTGGTCAATCCCACGTCCTCATTTTTACATCTGTAACTGGCAGCCAAATGAGGTCAAGTAACTTGCTCAAGGTCACAGAGTAAGAAGTGACAGAGTCAGAATCTGAATCCAGGTTTGTTTTCCTCCAAGTCAATATATATTACCTTACGCCACATGGCCTGTTTTCTGAAGCTACAAAATGGTACATAAGCCAAGCAGGAGGGTAGTATTTCCTAGGAGTCTAATGATCAGATTTAATAAACAGAAGTTCATATGACTAGAGAGATCTTAACTGAAGTCCAGGGTAGGTTGATTTTCAAAACACAAAAGCAAAAACAAACAAACAAAAAGAGAAAATAAAACAGACTTAACGAGAACTGAAGATTAAATTAAAAAGGCTTAAATGCTACCTTTCCATCAACTTGCAATCAAAATGCCATCCAAATTCCCATTATTTCCTGTCCCTAAGAATAGTCTAGATCCAAAAATGTTCTGAGTTCACTATCTTTGGAGAGCCTCTCTAGTTTACACTAACCTTACTGCCAACAGGAGTCATAGAGTAGCAATTTAAACAGACCACCTTGGTTTCCTGTAGAAGTCTCATCATTCATAGACACATGAGCATCTTTTGTAATGGTGAACAGCTTGATGCCTAAAACTTTATCAGTTTTAAGCTGTCATAAGAAAAGCAGCAGTTCCTTTGCACAGAGAGAATATGTACATATATTTTGTCCCATCAAATATGACTTGAAAAGTCCTCCTCCAATTTGCTTTGAGAAAAAAAAATAGCCTTTAAGCTGAGATTAAGAAGGGAAAAACTTCCGTTAAAAGGGAATATTTTTCAAAAACTTGCAAGTGACTGCAAAGCCAGTTAACACAGAAAACCTTGTCACCTTAAGTATGCCATTTGTTATCACACATGCCGGAATACATCTATTCATCTTCTTTTAATTGCTTAGCTGCGCTAGAAATACAAAGCAGCTCACTGAAGCAGAGACTGTGAAAGAATATTTTGTCATGGAAACTTTGAAAACATTTCAAAGCAGGAGCTCTTCTCTGGTTAAATGAAACCTTCTAGCTGTTTCTTGGGCATTGTGTTTGGCTGGTAAGAGTCTAGAATAGGAGGTCTTCTCTCTGTGTGCTTTTGCTTATATCTTCTTATGCTCACGGATGGCTGAGAAAATTCCTGCAATTTTCCAAGTAGAGTTTAGAAGAGTAGTAGGTTATTCTTTCTTCCTCTTCTTTTGCAAAATGACAAGTGAGATGTTCCCTGAGTAAGTATGAATCTTGGGGCATTTTTGAACTTGTCCTTCCTCTGAAGAATTTTGCTGAAAGCTGTTTTACAAAAATTAATTGCGAGGCCATTAGCCTGAGACAGACACTGTCTCAGACAGAACCTTGAGTACCTACATTAGTAAAATGAAACCCAACTCAAAGTGAAGGGCCACAGCCCAGGAGAGCAAAACAAGCTTAACCAATCAGAAACTGCCAGAAACCTCTAACTAGGGACTTTCCACTTTAACTAATCAAATATTTTCTCTGTATTGCTTGCCAGAACATCTTATAAAATTTTCCCTTCACAGCACCTCTGTGGAGCCCTGAATTGCTAGTGATCTGGCACAGGTGGATTTATGAATCACTGTTTGCTCAAATAAGCTCTTTAAAAATTTAAAGTGCCTAAGTTTATCTCTTAATGAAGTAAATACCGCACACGTATTTATGCTTTTTAATATTGTTTATTGAGCACTTACTATGTGTTTTACAATCCAAGTACTTTATGTTATGTCACTGACTCTTTATAGCAACTCTATAACATATTAATAGATTGTCTCAATTTCACTGATTACAGAATTGGCAGCTTAGTAACTAATGAGTAACAACACCAGCCCCTAAAACCTGGGGTCTTTCCACTACAGCACACTGACTGACATTGCTGTTGTTCAGACACAGCACTCCGTACCTAGAAAAGGATGGAGAGCTAGAAAGTGGTTTTCTTTATCAAGTTGTTCCCATTCATCAATATCTACCAAGATATATGGAAGAGTTATTTTCTAGGTCTTCCAGGAAGGGCTGCTGACACTTGGGAATTCAAAATAATTATTCCAGAGGGAAATGTGGGCATGGAAACTTTTTAAAAACTGAATTTTCCCGATCTAATCTCAGCTTCCTCATACAGTACATTATTTCTTAAAAATCGCCAGAAATGCACCTGCAATTATATCTACTGGGTTTTCCTTTCCCAGGCCCATTCTTGTTTAAGGAGGTTTTTTTTTTTTTTTCCATTTTATAAAAGAAAAGCATACCTTCCACCTATACCTTCTCTCCTTATGGTATATTATCTCAGGGGATAATTTGAAATGTTGCTTGAGACACAATTCTCATTAAGAAATAAATATTCATGCTAGGTGCAGTGGCTCACACCTGTAATCCCAGTATTTTGGGAGGCCAAGGTGGGGGAGGATCCTTCAAGGTCAAGAGTTCAAGACCAGCCTGGGATATATACCAAGACCCCCCCCCCCTCCAACAACAACAACAAAAAAGCCAGGCATGGTAGCACACACCTATAGTCCCAGCTACTTGGGAGACTAAGATGGGAGGATCACTAGAGCCCAGAAGTGCATCATTGTACTGAAACCTGAGCAATAGAACGAGGCCCCTGTCTCAAAAAAAAAAAAAAAAAACTTCCAATAGATTTTCAATATTTTGCAATAATGTAATATGTTTACTTTGGTTCTATAAATTCTTAATTAACAAAAGTGTCATTGCTACTTAGAGCCTTATCAAATTTTTTAAAAATTTTAATTTATGAACATATTGTGATAGGAGAGAAGTATGATAGGATGATCAATAAGACACTGTCAGACAAAAAAAATGTACTTCATTAGGATAAAATGAAGTGAGAGAAGTGAGAAAAAAGAACATAAGAACAATGTTAAATGACTGACTCTTAAAAAAGAGTTTGTTCTTGTAATTTTAATGGATAGTGGTGGATATCAAATCACTGTCATATTAGATTCCCACTGCATACATTTAAATATGACTAACATAATAGTTTTATTTTAAAAGAAATATGGCTTTCAGGCAAGTTTAGGGCCTCAAAAAATGCCATAATGATTTGCTATTCTTAACAGAGATGAGCGCAGGAAATAGGATGAGTACTAAAGGCCAATATTCAGAACTAATGAATGCACGTAGGTTAGTATAATTTCCTCTCCTCTAATCCCATTATATTCTTTTCATGAAAAATGCTTTCATATTATACCATTTCCTCTTCTGGTTAATATCTTTGTCATGTGGGAAGATATCAGCCTTTCAATGATTTAGTTATTTAAACTTTTTTGATAATCTCTGTCCTTTGATCGACCCTTCCACTTCACCTCTTCTCCAGTCACAAGAACTGAGTACAAGAATTGTCAGCAAATCAAGTTACAGAGTGTTGGAAAGGTTATTGTGCCAGGAACTGCTATTATCTTTCTGACAAAAATTATAACAAGCACAGGAAAAGGTGCAACTAGAATTCATTAATAACCTACCACTCAGAAATAGAGGATACCATGGTGCAGATTTTTGAAACAATATAAATGGTTGATACTCAAAGAAATGCCATAATTCATGTTCAGAATTGATTTTCCTTACCTTTTTGCTGAGACTGTCGATAAATGAAATGGCTATTAAATTTGGCAACAGTGGAGTAATATGATGCATGTCAACTAAGAAATTGGAAGATGTTTCATCATTCACCACCATTACAAATACTTGCCTGAATGATCAACATAATGCAGCACATAAGACCTTGGGGTTCAGTTCAACAAAGGCACCTGTCAGTCCTGGAAGATTTTTGTGATAGCATGTTCTCACCAGCATACTTCACCTAAAGCATGAGCGGAAATACACACACGCTACAATGAGAGAAGATAACACATTTCACTTTTGGCAGGTCTATAAATTTAGACTTTATGAAAAAATATTATTAAGTTGGAAATGATTTCAAATTCAAATCAGCATTTCTTGTAAAATAAAGATTCATATTTTATGACAACAAAAATAATTTTAGCCAACATTTATTGAGTGCTATCCACCATGAAGTGTACATGCTTTACATATTGGATTATTCAGGCATCATGACAACACTTTGAAGTAGATGCTTCTATTATCTTCATTTCAAACACAAGAAACCCAGGATTTAAAAAGTTAAATAGGCCGGGCACAGTGACTCATGCCTGTAATCCCAGCACTTTGGGAGGCCAACGCGGGCAGATCATGAGATCAGGAGTTCGAGACCAGCCTGACCAACATGGTGAAACAGTGTCTCTACTAAAAATACAAAAATTAGCCGGGTGTAGTGCTGGGCACCTGTAATCCCAGCTACTCAGAAGGCTGGGGCAGGAGAATCACTTGAACCCAGGATGCAGAGGTTGCAGAGAGTTGAGATTACGCCATTGCACTCCAGCCTGGGTAACCAAGCGAGACTCCATCTCAAAAAAAAGAAAAAAAAAATTAAATAAATTGTCTAACGCCATTTATCGAATAAGGTAGAGAGGTCCAACTCCAACCCAGGACTGAAAGCCCTCAATCTAAAACTGCTCTTTCCAATAGGGTGGCAATAGCACTTGAAATGTGGTCAGTCAAAATGGAAATGTACTGTATGTGTAAAATGTACACGATATTTCAAAGACTTAGAATGTAAAAAAAAGTTACCTATCTCAAGAATAATTTTTTGTTTCAGAGATGGAATCTTGCTCTGTTGCTCAGCCTGGAGTACAGTGGCACAATCAGGATTGCAGCCTCAAATTCCTGGGCTCAAGTTATCCTCCCACTTCAGCCTCCTGAGTAGCTGAGACTACAGGCATGCACCATCATGCCCAGCTAATTTGTTTTTATTTTCAGTAGACACAATGTCTTGCTATGTTGCCCAGGCTGGCCTTGAACTCCTGGCCTCGAACTCCTGGCCTCAAGCAGTTCTCCCACCTTGGCCTCCCAAAGTGTGATTACAGAAGTGAGCCACGATGCCTGGCCTGAAGAATAATTTTTAAATGATTACATGTTGAAATGACAATATTCTGGCTATGTTGGGTTAAATTTAAAATGTTATTACAATTAATTTCATGTTTTCATTTTTTCTCTTTTCAATGTGGCCACTAAAAAAATTGTAAATGTATGTGATTAATGTATGTAATTCACAATATATTTCTATCATACAGTGCTGATGTAAACCATTGGGTATAATGCCATCTTTATATGTACATAAGGATGGATGTGTTGATGGATGGATGTATATTTTAGTATAGAATAATATTAAAATATAAAAGGATGTAAAAATAATAACAGTGGTGTGTTAGTCTGCTTGGACTACCATAACAAAATACCATAGACTGGGTGGTTTAAAAAACAGAAATTTATTTTCACAGTTCCAAAGGCTAGAAGTTCAAGGTCAAGGTGCCAGCATGATCACCTTTCTGTCTTGTAGATGGCCACCTTCTTTGTGTGTCCCCACATGGAAGAGATAGCCAATGAGCTCTGGTTTGTCTCTCCCTGTTTTCATAAGGGCACAAATCCTATTGGATTAGGGTCCTTATGACCTTGTTTAACCTTGTTTACCTCCCAAAGGCCCCTTTTCAAATACTATCACTGTATTAGTCCATTTTCATGCTGCTGATAAAGACATACCCATTTAGGCAATTTACAAAAGAAAGAGGTTTAATTGGACTTTCAGTTCCACATGGCTAGGGAGCCTCACAATCATGTTGGAAGACAAAGAGGAGCAAATCATGTCTTACGTGGATGGCAGCAAGCAAAGAGAGAGAAAGCTTGTGCAGGGAAACTCTCATTTTTAGAGCCTTCAGAGCTCATGAGACTTATTCACTATCACAAGAACAATATGGGAAAGACCCACGCCTGTGATTCAATTCCCTCCCACTGTTTCCTCCCATGATACATGGGAGTTGTGGAAGTTACAATTAGAGATAAGATTTGGGTGGGGACACAGCCAAACCATATCATTCCACCCCTGGCCCCTTCCAAATCTCATGTCCTCACATTTCAAATCCAATTATGCCTTTCCAACATTCCCCCAAAGTCATAACTCATTTCAGCATTAACTCAAAAGTCCACCATCTCAGACAAAGCAAGTCCCTTCAGTCTATGAGTCTGTAAAATCAAAAGCAAATTAGTTACTTCCTAGATACAATGGGGGTACAGGCATTGGGTAAATACAGCCATTCCAAATGGGAGAAATCGGCTAAAACAAAGGGGCTACAAGCCCCATGCAAGTCTGAAATCCTGTGGGGCAGTCAAATCTTAAAGCTTCAAAATGATCTCCTTTAACTCTATGTCTCGCATCCAGGCTTTGAAGGGTACAGACTCCCTCCCAGCTGCTTTTACAGGCTAGCATAGAGTGTCTGTGGCTTTTCTGGGCAAACCGTGTAAGCTGTTGGTGGATCTAAAATTCTGGGCTCTGGAGGACAGTGATGGCCCTCTTCTCACAGCTCCACTAGGTGGTGTCTCAGTAGAGACTCTGTGTGGGGACTCCAACTCCACATTTCCCTTTTGCATTGCCTTCATAGGGGTTCTCCACGAGGGCCCTGCCCCTGCAGCAAACTTCTGCCTGGGCATCCAGGCATTTCTATACATCCTCTGAAATCTAAGTGGAGGTTCCCAAACTTCAATTCTTGACTTCTATGCACCAGCAAGCTCAACACCACATGGAAGCTGCCAAGGCTGGGTGCTTGTACCCTCTGAAGCAACAGTCTGTGCCGTACCTTGGCCCCATTTAGTCCTGGCTGGAGCAACTGGGATGCAGGACACCTAGTCCCTAGACTGCATACAGCAAGGCACCTGGGCCTGGCCCACAAAACCACTTTTTCCTCCTCAGCCTCTGGGTCTGTGATGAGAGGGACTGCTGTGAAGACTTCTGACATACCCTGGAGACATTTTCCCCTTTGTCTTGGGGATTAACATTCGGCTCCTCATTACTTATGCAAATTTCTGCAGCCAGCTTGAATTTCTCCTCAGAAAATGGGATTTTCTTTTCTATCACATTGTCAGGCTGCAAGTTTTCTGAACTTTTATTCTCCCCTTCCCTTTTAAAACTGAATGCCTTTAACAGCACCCAAGTGGTGACCCAAGTCACCTCTAGAATGCCTTGCTGCTTAGAAATTTCTTCTTCCAGATAACCTAAATTATCTATCTCAAGTTCAAAGTTCCACAAATCTCTAGGATGGGGGCAAAATGCTGCTAAAACATAACAAGAGTCACCTTTGCTCCAGTTCCCAATAAGTTCCTCATCTCCATCTGAAGCCATCTCAAGCTGGACTTCGTGGTCCATATCGCTATCAGCATTTTGGGCAAAGTCATTCAACAAGTCTCTAGGAAGTTCCAAACTTTCCCACATTTTCCTGTCTTCTTCTGAGCCCTCCAAACTGTTCCACCCCTGTCTGTTGCCCAGTTCCAAAGTAGTTTTCACATTTTTGGGTATCTACAGCAGCACCCCACTCTACTGGTACCAATTTACTGTGTTAATTCATTTTCACGCTGCTGATACAGACATACCTGAGACTGGGCAATTTACAAAAGAAAGACATTTAATGGACTTACAGTTCCACATGGCTGGGGAGGCCTCACAATCATAGTGGAAGGCAAGGAGGAAAAAGTCATGTCTTACATGGATGGTAGCAGGCAAAGAGAGAGAGAGCTTATACAGGAAAACTCCCATTTTTAAAGCCATCAGATCTCATGAGACTTATTCACTATCACAAGAACAGCATGGGAAAGACCTGCCCCCATGATTCAAGTACCTCCCATTAGTTTCCTCCCATGACACATGGGAATTGTGGGAGTTACAATTCAATATGAGATTTGGGTGGGGACCCAGCCAAACCATATTAATAATATTAGGGGCTAGGGCTTCAACATATGAATTTTGGAGAACACTATTCAGTCCATAAAAAATAATTATCTGTGGATAGTTGAATTACAGGTAATTTGTATTTTTCTCTTTATTTTGTTCTGTCCTGATAATTGTATGTATTTCTTGTTTAATCATAAAACACACACGTAGGCCAGGCGTGGTGGCTCATGCTTATAATCCCAGCACTTTGGGAGGCTAAGGTGGGAGAATCACTTGAGCCGAGGAGTTCGAGACCAGCCTGAGCAATACATGGAGAAACCCTATTTCTACAAAAAATTAGCTGGATGTGGTTATTCATGCCTCCCAGCCGCCCAATAGGCTGAGGTGGGAGGATTGCTTGAGCCCAGGAGGTCGAGGCTTCAGTGAGCCATGATAGCTCCATTGCACGCCACCCTGGGTGACAAAGCAAGACCCCGTCTCAAAAAATGGAAAAAAGAAAACACACCTATATTTCCATTACAGTGCTATTGTGACAAAAGCCTTATGGTCATTCTTCAGGATTCTTCTTTATGTTATAATTTTATAATAAAGATTAAAATGTTCATCAACATTAGGCATTTATTTCTTATGTGGTATCATTTGCTTCAGTGAGCACTTTCATGATTTGTAACTTCCAAATGGTGAGTTGTCTCTAATGTTTAAGAGACTCTGGCAGGACCAGACCACCCAGAGTAATGTAGCTGGGTGCTCAGAGGTTCTCCCTTTGCCCCAGGGAGAAGCTCCTGCTCTTTTGCCTGTGATTCTAGTGGCTCTGGAAGCATGAAGAAACAAGAAGAATGGCTCAAGTGTAGGATATGCTAAGGACTCCAAGCAGAAAGTTCAATGCCAATGCATGAGCAGACACAAGAATTGACCTTGCTTATCCGTCACATATTTCAAACATTCATCTCTTTGTAGATAAATAAGGGATATTAAAAATACACAAAGATATACATTTATATGTATATAACTATAATATATTATTCTTTATATGAAACCTGATGAAATTTTCAGGCTCATTTAACCAGTTGTCAAATGACCAGGAAACCAGCCGGGAGATACAGACCAAGATATTTTTGGATAATAGGATGCTAAATGGGAAAGACAGATTAGTTACAAGCATTTGATTCTCAACAGATTTCATGTCTCCCTCTCTACCCCCATTCCAATAACCATATCTGCTAGCTATGAATAATGGGTCTTAAGTTCTCTTGGACTATTATGATAGCTGCAGTAGCAACCTTTTAACATAGTGCTTGCTCATTCAACTCCTATTATAATTTTCAGTGAAGTAAAATATCACAAAGTCATTCAAATTCATAGGCAAAAGATATATCTATAGTGACAAAGTAAAGTATAGGATAAAATTCATTATCCTGATAAATTGATGAACATGGACAGTCGCTCTGAATAATTTGAGCCAAAGGAAGTTTTTCCTCTCAATGGTTGGATATTTTTGGCCTGATTTATCCACATAATTGCCTCAGCTCTTCATTTCATTTTGCCCATGTCAACACAACAAAGTCTCTGTACTTGATTTTGAAAGCTTCAGTATTTCATGTCACGTTAGCAAGTGAGACGCACATAGCAAATTCTGGATGGGGTTCTTGTGACAAATGACTTCTATGGTTTGCACGTGTCTCCTCAATGACAGCTGCTGGGAAGAAACATCACCTCCCAGCTGCACAACTTGATCCTTCTCTCCCTTGTGAATTAGGAGGAATTGAATGTTTGGCTGTAAAGTGGCACTTCGCACTCCTCTCATTGAATATCACAATTGTGCCCGCACGAAAGGAAACAAAAAACCTCATCATTGGCAACTGATGGGAGAAAAAATAGTCCTCTCATTACAGAGATAATAAGCAGGATGTTCCCCTGCAGCCTTTCTTCTTAATTCTCCTTATTGTATTTTATTAAATGATGCAGTTTGAAATTAAGGTTCTGGCAACCTTTGTGCACACTCTGCATAAACAAGCAAAACAGAAACACAGTTAAAAGAGCAAGTATGAGCCCCTCCCAAAAGCCATCTGCTTTCTTCTTGTTATGAAACTTCAATTCATCAGCAAAACTCTAAAGAAAATATTTATAGCAGAAATGTAAGCTGCATTCTGAAGCTGCTTGGAGGCAGGGTCAGTGGAACATTAGAAAACTCAGTTAGGCTGTGTCACTTAGTAACCAGTCTAGAACTGGTCATTTAACCTGCCTCATTCACTCCTTCAACCTTTTGTGCACTTGTCTACTCATCTGACAGAATTTATTCAAGACCCTCAATGTGCCAGGACCTGTGGTAGGTGTTTTCACATCATTAAATGAAGATAATGGTTATACCAGCCATGTGTACCTCTCCAGGTTACTGAAAGCATTGCTGTAAAATATAAAACAAAAACATCTGTGTTTATTTTCCACCAATAAGCCACTAGAACAAAGTACACATTCATTTAGTTACATATGCAAAAAGTATAAACATGATTATAACTTAAGGGGAAATTTTATTTTATATATGTACTGTCACAGATTTTTTTGCTAATTTTCACCTTGGTTCATCTGATAAAATATATTCCTATTTCTATTCTTACTCATTGTTCTTCTCTGTGGAGGGGAACCAGTGAACCATGCACTATAGATTTTTTTAAAGCCATTAGGCAGTCACGCTATGTAAACATACAAATAAATATACCATACCTAAGCAATAATACCAACATATACTCCAAGTTTGCTGAGCAAAATGTCATCTTGAACTTCCTTTCCATTTGCCCCACAATTTGTACTTCTCCAATACTCACAACCACAGACCAAAGTGAAATCAAACAGGAACCGGGAGATTTCGTGTGAACAAAAAAGATAATTTCATTGTTTAGCAAGTGAATTGAAATGGGAAATTTGTTTTCACAGCATATTCTAGCCTATCCTAACAAATTCAGAATTTTTATCAGTGATAAGAGGCCATCACAAAGAAACCTAAAATGTGTAGCAATGACTTAGCAATTAGGCAGAGGGCAGTGAAAAATCCAATGTTGGAGGCTGGAAAAAATGGCAATTCGTTTTAAGCAGTAGGAAATCATTTGGCAAAAATTAAAATCCTGTGGTAATTTGGGAGGCAGACCATGCGGCTTCTGAGCCCAATCACTTAGGGAAACAATATTGAAAGTGAACGTTGGCTGTATTTGGCAGAGGACTGCAATAATGACATAAGCTCAGGAAAACCCTGGCTGACTTGCAAACAGAAATGAAAGGGATAAAAATCGTTCAGAAATTTTGAAGTTTGCAAGTTGGAAAAGTGACTACTTCTAGACTTTAAACAGTAAGACTTGGCATCTCAAAAGACTGCCACAAAATCACAGTGAAATGTCCCCATTGGATGAAATGACTTAGGACGAGGATCAGATTAAGTGTATAAACAGATTAAGTGTGTGAACGTTCTACCTATTAGTCAGACATCTTCAACACAGCCCCCATATAGAAGAGAGAGAAATGCACAGAAGTGAGAAAGCAACGAAACAAAGCAGATTTTAGAATTATGCCTAGAAAAGAACTTTAGGTGTGGTTACTACCACATGAAAGTTATTTAAAGCAAATAGATCAGAAGCCTACTGTGTGTTTGAGGGAATTGCATTGTTAAATAAATCATGAGGCTGGACTAAAAAAAGCCACTGACATTTTGAGACTTATAACCCTTAAGCTGCCAATGTTCCGTGGGAAAGAAGTTTACTGAGAAAACTGTGCAGCCCCCAAGGAGGACATATTCCCCCTCACCCACTTCAGAGGTGGTGGAAGAGAGTAACGGAAAAGAAAGAATATCTTGGAGGGCACAGCTTTCAGCCATAGAGGACAATGGATAAAAGAATGCCTCTCGAGGACCAGAACCAAGGCCTAACTAAGGAACACTTACTACCATCCCCTGCATAAGGGAACTTTCGCCATGTCTGACCAGTGAGATGTTATCATTGTTGTGTGTCTCTAATCATCCCGTTTCAAATAGGAATGTATACCATGGTTACTCTGTTCCTTTCCACCACTCTATATGCGGTGGTATAGACAGTAGAGGACAACGATATATTCTTTCTTTCAGTTCATAGGTCACCTGATCAAGAAGAGCCTCATGCAGACATGACAGAGAGGCCCATGAATCCCATTAAGCTTGATGTAGTGACTAGATTGGACATCAGGATGTCTCCCCTGAGGCTGGATTAAGATGTCTTATGTGGGTGAAGAAAAAAGTAATTGAAAATTTGCTGATTAGAAGGGCAGATGCTGGCAGAGATTGTAAGTGCCTACCAAATATTCACGTTTTTCTAATTTTCCAAGCCCCCATGCACCTATCTGAGTGGGATCATGCGACCAGATGAGGCCAGCAGAAAGTAAGTGCAAAGGACATGTAACTTCCACCTCAATCTTGCCCTGCTCTTTGTCTTCCTCTGCTCTACTCACCTTGGAGACTATGTGATCCAGATGGCATAGCTACAAAATAGAGCTTCATCAGATTCTGCATGAGAGAGAAATACTTATTATTTATACAAAGTCATTAGGATCTGAGGGTTTATTTATTATCCCAGCATAGCTGAAGTTAGATTAATATTTATATTGTGCAATAAAAGCCCCATCCTCATTCTCCCTACAAAAGTTTTATCAGGGTCTATGCTGATCACTAAATTTTGTGGTGTGAATAAATGGAGAAAGATAGGTTTGAAAAGATCCCATAAATGTCTAGGTTGAAGTGAGCTGAAGCTGAAAATGTTAAGGTATTATGTGCAAACACAGACATTTTGCAATGAAGAGCGGCTGATATGTAGGTTATGTTTAACTACCTATCTCTGGGCTCTTAGTGCCCCTCTCTCTGGATATAGGAAGAAGATTTCAAAACAATTGCAATGGGACATCATAGCTTCACCCTCAGCCAGAGTTCGAACACATCCAGGTATGTGTTACATAATGATATGGCAAACTTACAGCAGTGCATTTATTGGGAGTATAAGAGCCTCCTGAGAAAGAGCCCATCCTCAGGAAGGAAAGAGTTGAGCATAACAAAAGTTGACCCAACAACAAAGCCTTTATTATTGAATGAGAGAAGTAGTTCTGGGCATAATGTGGCATCTTCGTTCATTTCTTTCCCTGGCCCAGGGTCCTGGAGAAACAAAGAACCATAAGTAAAACCTAAAATGTATTTAATGTAAACTTCCTTAAGACATTAGGCATATTGACATAGCTTTAGTAACCGTGTAACAGAGAATAGCAAAAAATGAGGAGCAAGGCATTTCTGCAATTTCACTACCCTCTTTTCAAGAAAAGCCTTGGCGTCTTGAAGCACTTGTTGTTGATTCCCTGGTGCAAAGCAGAAAAAGGTAGAAGCAACAGCTGCCACCAATAGGGTATCAACATGCCCAATTGAATCAACAGCACCCAGCAGAAGTGGCAGTAGGACCCTGTGGGTGCTATTTGGCAAGTAAGACTTTTCATGAATACTTAGGAAATATTTCCTAAGGACCCTGAAAAATAGTCACAGTCAGGGAGAGAGAGAGAGAGAATTTTACTGGGTACTGAATTATTAGGTGAACAAGTGGACCTTACATATCAGTTAACTTTTATCATATGAAAACCCCTGAAACTTATGGGTTTATTACAAGGAACATTTCTTATTTCTCACAAATCTGGGTAGATTGGGCAGCTCTGGTAATCTAGGCTGGGCTTGGATTATCTCATCTGCGCTCACTCATGTGTCTGTGATCAGCTAACAGACCAGCTTGAGGTTTGCTGAATGAGGTAGCCTTGACTGAAATGACACAGTTTTCTTCTACATGTCTCATTACTCCAGCAAATTAATTCAGGCTTGTCCTGTCAGTGGAGACAGGGGTCAGAGAAACAGCAAAAGAGCAAGACTTCTGGAGGCCTAAACTTGGACCTGGACCACCATTACTTGCATCCCATTCCATGGGCCAAAGCAAGTAACAAGGCCACCCAGATTCAAATGTAGACTCCACCTCCGTGGGAAAAGCTGCATAGTCAATTGCATGGGAGGCAGATTCTAAGAGGGCAATGCCTGGGGCCTTGTTACATTCAATCTACCATACACGGTATTTTTACTTTTATTGCAATACTGTTCGTGTGGGATAAACTTGGTTACCTTCTCCATAAGTTTCCTAGAACTCTAGAGCTGTAAGGATCTTAGTGATCATGCTCTACTTCAACCTTCTAATTTCAGAGATAGAGAATTTGAGGCCCAAAGTGGTTAAGCAATTTGATTAATGGCTTATAAATGAAGGAAGACTACAAATTTCTTTGATTCAGCTTAGAGTTCTTTCCACCACACTTTACCTCTCTTCCAAGGATACTCTTTGGACAGAACAAAATTTGATTTTGTACTCCATATTTTGTCCACATTTGCTACAAAATGATTATCTAGAAACTCATCAACTATAGCCAACCAAGCCCGTTGGCCTTTCAGCTATGGTTTCCTCATTAGGCCCTGCCCTGCTCTACTTTGAACTCTCTTCGGCCGTGAGCAAGCTGCCCATGAGCATGTTTCCTGGCAGTGAACTTGCATAATCCTAATTATCTGCCCTGCCATGAGACTGTTTCTCTCTCTAAACCAAGTTGCCCCAGAAGGTGTCAGCATTTGCCCAGTGATGTCTCATCTAGAGATAACTGCCCCACACATAGTTGCTAATAATTTTAATCTTGCAATTTTCCCTTCCTATTTTGTATCAATAGCCAAATTCTGCCTTCTTCAATTGTATTTTTTCTCCTATATTACAAGCTGTATTACAAACCAGAAAACTGAAAGTGTGGTATCTATTTCCTACCTCAAAAGATATAAACCCATGTTAACTGACAAGGTATTAAAACAGCTATTCCTCATGTTTTTAACCCGAGTGAGAGTGTTAGAGGAAGAGAGAAGGTACAACTTCCTGACAACACAATCTTGATCCTAAGAAGCTGCAACTTGAACATCAGGTACCATCACTCTCTTGGGGGCAAGCATATGTTCAAGTGACTTGTGAGCAGTGAGCCCTGCTTTCCATACAAACAGCATGACAATAGGACGAAAAGCTTCAGACTTTTAGCCATTTTTATGATTCATCTCTGTTTTTATGGGCATCCCAGCATAGTCCACCTCATTAGCCATTATAGAGATTTTAATTCTTGAGTTAATCCTGTGTTCATTCAGTAGAATGAATATTAATATCTTTCTAATGTAATTTTTAATTAAATATAGCATCACCATTATTATACCCAAAAGATCTAAATAGAGTTTGAAAGAGAAGACAGACACTATCACAATAAAAATCAGCAAATTCTGCTCACATCCTTTTCAAAAGGCTGATCACCTATGAAGTAATGAGAATAAATTGTGAGATAATGTAGGACAGATCTAATTAAGATAATGAGCTACGATTATGGACATGATTTTCCAGGGTTAAAGATCTTAACAAAAGGCAATCTATGGATATATTTTAAATATCCTCCTTGGTCTACTTACTTATATTAGCTATGCCTCTTAAAAAAAGGAAAATATTCATCAAAAGTAATGACCCTGAGTCTGCTGCAACTACAGGGTTTTAACTATTTTGCTATCACTGATGCATTTAATACTTTGACATGCTCTTTTTGGGGGGATATTTGCCTGGAACAGATTTTTTTTTTCCATCATGGCATTCAAGGGGAAACAAATATTAGGATCAATGCTCTCCCTGTACCTTGAAAGCTATATTATAAAGATATTTTGATTTGACTAGTACAGATTTGGATGGATATTTCTGGAAGAAACTAATTAGACTGGCTTCAATAGCAGTGGCAGGCAAGACAACCAGGGGAAAGGAGCAATTAAGTTTTGTAGGTATGCCTGGGTGCCATCTCTGCTCCCTGTCCAAAGAGACAACTCAAGGGAGAGAAAAAGCCCAGAAATAAGAATGCTTAATCCTTGGTCGACATTATTAATAAGCAGAAATAAATATTTCCTGAGAATTGTTGAACTGCTGCAGGAGAGACTGGAAGGATCTCCTGGCCGTATTACTTGATAGAGATTCAACATCACTCTTTGAAAAGTAAGGCACATTGACCGACACCCACTAAAGCCAATTAGTAAAAGGAACTGCCATCCAAGGGGCAACAGTTCTCCCCATGTCCTGTGCCCTATCTACAGTGACCCTCAAGGGGAATATTTAAATCTCATTAGCAATACTTGTGCCACAGTGGATCCCAGGCTCAGAGTCAGCCCCACTGGTATGCTGTTCACAGTTGCTATTATGTGCATCAAGTAGCATCTTACCGTGGGTCTGTTTCAGACCATGGGGCATGCTCAGCTCATTACCAGCATGGAAATTGTAGCTCTGATGCTGTGCATGACTGCAGCGGCAGTAGACTTCTGGGGTCCATTAACTCCCCATCTCCAGGACCCTTTAGTGACAGCCTGTGTGGCTACCTCAAGTGGCTCTTCACTGAAATCTTGAGAGTCTAAAAATCTTTGAAAACAGTGGGCAAAACAAAAGGATGAAAAACAAAATGATGTATTTGAAAGCAAAGAAGTTGTTGATTCCTTGTTCCCTGGATTTTTATTAGCTTTTGCTTTGCAATCCTTTTCTCTATTATAAATCCTCTCCCTCCCATCCCCTCATCTCTCTCTCAATCTCTCCACACACTGCCTGTGTGATATCTCAGAAAGCATATTGCCAATAAGTCAGAAGACTTCTATTTGTAGTACTGGCACCAACTCTTACTAGATGTGTAGGTCTAAGCAAGTCACTTAACCTCTCTGATCCTCCATTTCCTTAACTCTGAAATCTGTCATCTTGTAGGACTGATGTGAGATCATGAAATTTAAGGACATTGAAAATGATAAGCCTTCACTCTATATTCTCTATAACATAGCACTGTCAACAACATGTTCCCACTGCCAATATGTTCCATGGTAGATAAATTTGAGAAGCAAAGCCACTAGATGGAATGCTAATAACCAGTGACTGATATCTCGAAGAAGTAAAATTATTATTTTCAGATTTGCCTTATCTCAAATGCAATTCTTAGGATGCTGGTGAGAGATCTGAGGATCTAGGAAGAGGCTTGAACACAGGAACTGCAATGAGAAGTAATGGCGACATCTTTTCCAAGGACCTATATCTATCAAACACATTTTAATAATGTTACTCATTCTTCTTACTTTAACACTTTCACATATCCTATTAATTTTCTTACTCTGTCCTCTCAGGATCCAATATGATACAGAACAAAGAGTATTGTGGACTTTGTAGGCAGAAAGACCTGGCTATGCCACTTAGCAAGTTATTCAACTGTCCAAGCTTCAGATTTTTCATCTGTAAAATGGACTCACAGATATGGTCATATCTACTTTAAATTAAAAGTACTTGGTACACGAGTGTTATGCTCCAGCTGTGGGGGATTATTAGCAATGCAGTAAACAGGACCCTCTAGGGACAAAACTCCAAAGCGCTATAATTGGGACCCTCTTACCTCTCTGTCCAGACTTATTCTTCCTGACAGTTGGCATTCCCTTATTCTAACCCCCTAATTTGGGTGGTGTCATGCACCCCTGGCTGTCTAGTTGCCACTATCCAGTAATTGCAGCTTCTCCCATATCCCAAAACTAGTTCCTCCCACTTCCTCCAAATTTAAGATGAACTCAGCTATTTATTACTCTATTTAACATGAGGTTGAGAGTGACTGGCACTCCACTAACTCCCACAAGCTATTTTTCTTTTAAATTACACATCCATTGTAGTGCTGGGGTAGAGGGGTGACACTAGCCACACAGTAGAAGGGAGGAAAGCTGCCCATTCTCCTGGGCTTTGTATACAGGAGATAACCATTTTCCAGAGAGGTACTTGCCAGTCAATCTGGATGAATATCCCTCTGCCTGTAAGGTCAATGCCAAGTTGAGCCTCCCTCTATCCATATTCTACACTATCATCTGTCAACCAAGCTATCATCCAGGACCACAAATGTAGCATGCCCAAAACTCAAATGATTATCTTCCCAAACCTGTATTCCCTATCCTAGTGATAAACTGCTGGTGACTCAAGCCTGAAATTTGGTAGTTATCTTGACACCTTTCTCTACCACACCTCTGTCCTAGTTCAAATCCTGGTTTCTAGCAATGACTTCCCAATTAGTCATTGTTCCCTTAGTTTTTCTTCAATCAGCTCTCAATGAGGCAGAGAGAATGGTCTTTCCAAAGAGCAAATTGAATAATTTTACGCTTCTGTTTAGAGCCCTTATATTTGTCCCTCTGGCCTATAGGACAACATCTAAATTCTGAGCCTGTGACCCTCAGCCTTTTGAGTCCTGTGCATTTTCTCCAGTCCCCTCACCGGTTTTCCCAGCATCGCACCTGTACTCTGATCTGTTAAACATCTCCAGGTCTTGGCGTATGCTTGCTACTCAGAAGGCCTTTTCTCCCCTCTCTGCTTAGAGAACTCCTGCTCAGCCTTAGGGATTCAGCTCAAGAGATACCTCTCTCTGGGCTCTACCTGTGCCTTCCCCACCACTCACCTCCACCCTACTCCTTCCCCATCCCGTATACCCCTATTTTGTACAAATCTGTTTTATCATGACCAACATAGTGTGGTTACAATTATTTGCTAACATATTTGTCTTCTCAACTCATTATGGAAAATTTAAAGACAAGAACTCTGCCTTGACCATCTCTGTGTCCCCAGTGACTGTCATATCATCATTGACCATAGTTGTCCCTCCAAGCCTCTTGCTCCCTCTTCTAGTCATATATATTAGGACATCCTTCAGGCAACTTTGTGGGGACTTAGTGGCAATGGAAGAAAGCCTGCTTGGGTATTCAACTTTTACTTTGCCCAACACTAGTTGGAGAAATAAAAAGAAACAGTTGGAAGAGAGTGTGAAGTAATGGAAATACTAGTTAGTTGTCTGAGTGTGTGAGGTAGTGGTTTATAATCCTAGAAAGCATTGGTACTTATATGGGTCTAGGGGTTGTTGATTCCCTATTTTCTTTACAGGGCCACCCTTAGTGCCTAAGTGTCCAAGCCTTGTCTTTCTCTCCCTCCAAATGGAGTATATTTAATCATGTGTTACAAGAAGCATTCTGTCTGTATACATTACAGGAGCTATAAATTTTGAAAATCTGGTTTCAGTTAAAATGAATTTATCCCAGTGTATTGCCTCAAGATATCTCAATATCACATGACAGTAATACCTGTCATATTTTGGCATTACATACAATGTTATTCCAAAGAAACTTTAATTTGGCATTTTAACCATGGTTTTGTGCATTATTCACATTTCTCTGACGTTTGAATCTCAGGGTTCTATATCAGTGCTTTGTTCTTGATTTAATTGCTATCCAAGGCACTTTAATGTAAGAATCATGTCTCTCTTTGTGCGATTGACATCCGTTGTCTTCCCTGTTGAAAACCTTTATTTGGTACTATTCTACAAAAGGTAATAGCAAACAAAAGGTACATTGAGGATTTATTCAATTTATATTGAAATATCAAACTGATAGCATAAAATGTGGTTGTAAAATATTTATTTTTCAAACCCACACAATTTGTAAACTCTCTCAAACCAACTAGAAATATAAATTCATCCTGTTTCTCTTACTTCCGTTATTTATGTGTGTTTACCACCACATAAAACAGAGGTGGTTTTCTTGGCCATAGAGTATAATATATAAGATCAATTTAATTCAAGGTTTTGCCCATTTAATTAAATAATAATTTCTGTTGGGGGTATGGGAAGGAGATACTTTCACAAATACGTGCATGAGTGATTTGTTTGAGGCTTTTGTGGATGTTGCTGCTGTTGTTACTTATTCCATCTCATATCTCATAGCTGAATTTTATTCAAAATGCTCTCATAGCCTAAAAGGATCTTTCTGCATTCTGGATATACTATTCTATACTATATTGATAACTATTTATTAAAGGTTTATTTACAACATTTAGATGCAAAGGATAGGTTCTAGTCCTAGTAGGATGAGTCCTAGTAGGATGAACTAACTATATTTAGCTTGAATCTCCATGAATAATGTTAGTAATGACCATTCAACCAGATATTTTTGCGGTGTGGGATTAGTGATAACCTAAATCGGACTCTTTCTAACTTTATAACAGATGTTCATTGCAAATGTTTATTTTCCTTAAAATTCTGCCTCTAATAACACTGCAAAATACCCCTACATAGGAAGTGCACACATAGTCAAAAGCCATGTTTCCTTAATAGCTAAAGAAGAACATACGAAGTCTTGGACTCTTAGAAAAGAAAGAGAAAGGCTGACTCTCCAGTGCTCAGGTGTCCCTGAATCAACTAAAGCTGGATGATTGCTGGATCAACAGACTCCCAGAGGCCTTCAGCCATTTTCATGTGAAAATTTGAATTGATTGCTGATCCTTCAGCTCTTGAAAGATGGGTTTTATCTCTTTTTTTTTGGTAGAAAAAAAATTTTTAAAGAGGCAATGCTTCCTCGTGGAATAGAGTATTTTTCAAACACGGAGATTAGACTATTTTTCAAAAGTGGAAGGCAAGGGGAGGAACAAAATTTTTTTTTTTTTTTTTTTTTTTTTTGATACGGAGTCTCGCTCTGTCCTCCAGGCTGGAGTGCAGTGGCATGATCTCGGCTCACTGCAAGTTCTGCCTCCTGGGTTCACGCCATTCTCCTGCCTCAGCCTCCCGAGTAGCTGGGACTACAGGCACCTGCCACCACGCCCGTGTTAGCCAGGATGGTCTGTCTCCTGACCTCGTGATCCGCCCGCCTCGGCCTCCCACAGTGCTGGGTTACAGGCATGAGCCACCGCGCCCAGCCGGGGAGGAGCAACATTTTAAGAGACTCGGCGATGGTCTATGACTGGATTCAGTCTTCCCTAAGGTGTGCTGCTTAGCATAAGGTTTTATATCATGTTTTCAGATGGAATCTCATCAGAATGCATACTATACATGGAAAACCCAGCCCAGAATTATGATAGCTAAAACTCCATTATGATAAATACCATATAATAAATACCATTTCAAGTTAAGTCCCCATACAGCAGAATTATTTCTGTGTGCTAGCTACAGTCTTTCACCACATAATGACATTTTGGTCCACAACAGACCACACATGCAATAGTGGTCCCATAAGATTACAATACAGTATTTTGACTGTACTTTCTTTGTTTAGATATGTTTAGATACACAAACACTACTGTGTTACAATTGCCTACAGTATTGAGTACAGTAACATGCTATATGGGTTAGGAGCCTAGAAGCAATAGGCTATCCCATATGGCCTAGATGTATAGTATGTTATACCATCTAGGTTTGCATAAATATACTTTATGATGCTCACATAATGACAAAAATGCCTAATAATGAATGTCTCAGAACATATCCCCATTGTTAAAAGGACACATGACTGTATTTGTAGATATTACTTAGCAAATGCTATGAAATAAATAAGTCTACTCAGCAAATGATTTCAGCCAGGTGCAGTGGCTTGTGTCTACAATCCCAATAATTTGGAAGGCCAAGGTGGGAGAATTGCTTGAGTCCAGGAGTTTGAGACCAGCCTGGGCAACATGCCGAGACCAGGTTTCTATAAAAAAATACACAAATTAGCCAGGCATAGTGACGTGCACCTGTGGTCCCAGGTACTCAGGAAGCCAGGAGGCTGAGGCAGGATGATCACTTCAGCTTAGGAGGTCAAGGCTGCAGTTGTGTTCACACCATAGCATTCCAGGCTGGGTGACAGAGGGAGACCCTCTCTCAAAACACACACACACAATGAATCCCTGGTTCCTAAACATGTAAAAGGCCTTTTCTATCATGCTCATATCTGCTCATCCATACTATCCAATTTAGAACTCAATTTCACTTCCTTGAACTGACTCTCATGTGACATTGTAGTCCCAGAGATTAAAAATAAACATGAATGCTTGAAGGAAAGAAGCTTTGGATAAACTCCAATCAACTATGTTTAGCATAGATAAGAAAGGGTTTCCACATGCATTCAGGAGTATTTCTTACACCCATTCCCAGTATACAAAGTTCTACAGTTTTAGCTTTGTACATGAGCATTGAAATCTCAGAGCACAGCAAAAACCAGAAGGTCATTCTGACCTGGCTCTGTCAGGCCTCGTCACCATGACTCATCTCTTTGCTCCCAAATAGACATAAGAATTCAGTCCTGAAACCTGGCATCCTTTCTTTCCCAAGGCTGCCATAGAAAAATATACAATGAACTTCTGCTTTTAATAATAGCAGGGTAGGTAATTAAAATCAATATTTTCACTGAAGACAAATTGAAAAATACTGGATGAAATATTTTTAATGTTATTAAATTTTTAAAAACACTTTAAACAGGTTTTAAAAGCATCAAAGAGTCTGGGTGCAGGGGCTCACGCCTGTAATCCCGACACTTTGGGAGGCTAAAGCGGGCAGATCACCTGAGGTCAGGAGTTCAAGACCAGCCTTGCCAACATGATGAAACCTCACCTCTACTAAAAATACAAAAATTAGCTGGGTATGGTGGTGCAGGCCTGTAATCCCAGCTACTCAGAAGGCTGAGGCAAGAGAATGGCTTGAACCCAAGAGGTGGAAGTTGCAGTGTGCCAAGATTGTGCCACTGCACTCCGGCCTGGGTGACAGAGTAAGACTATCTCAAAATAAATAAATAAATAAATACGTACATACATACATACATAAATACATAAATAAATGCATCAAAGAGCTAACAAAACAGTGAGGAATAACCAGGTCAAGATTTAAAGAAGAGAGAACTCAGAGACGGCTTTTGCCTGTTAGCTTTTGTCTATCTGGAAGAGACAGCTGAGAGACTACATTGCACAATAGCAGCCTTGAAGGGCTGGGAAGACCAAAGTAAGAATCCAAGGCCTACTAAGGTCGAGGAACTGGTTAAATCACCCTCTTCTGCTTTAGGCTGGGACCTCAAAGAGCTCCACCTTTGGGCTAAGGGGAGACTGTAAGAAATACAGCTGTCATTATCCACAGACAACATAATTGAGAATGTAGAGAATCCAAAGAATCTATAAATAAGTTATAGAAATTAATAAGTGAATTTAGCAGGTCACTGAATACCACGTCAAAACCAATTGTATTTCTCTATCCTAGTATCAAAAAACTGGACAATTAAGTTTTAAAACAATGATGCATTGTAGTCTACAATAGCATCTACAACTCAAATCCTTAGAAATTAATAAAAGATAAATAAGACTTGTATACAGAAAATGACATAGCATTTTCAAAAGATATTAAAGGTATAAATAAATGAAAGTATATGCCATATCAATTCTCTGAAAATTAAATTATATTTCCAATGCAATCCCAATCAAAATTCCAGCAGTGATGTGTGTATGTGTGTGTATATGTGTGTGTGTAAGTTGACCACCTGACACTGAAGTTTCAATAAAATGCAACAGACCAAGAATAGCCAGTACAAGCATAAAGAGGACAAAGTTGGAGGATTTCCTCTACCAATTATCAGGACTTACGATAAAGCTATAAGAATTAAGCTAATATGCTACTGATACATAATAGACAGATCAACACAGGGTAGAGTGCCCAGAACAAACCCCTCTTGATTTATGACAAATATAGCACTGTAGAGAAGTGAGGGAGCATCATATTTTCAAAAAGTGGTGCTGAGTTGATTGGGTATCCATATGGAAAACAATGAAACTTGACCCTTACTTCGCATCATACCAAAAAATCAATTCCAGGTGGATTGTAGATCTACATGTGAAAGGTGAAACAATCAAGCATCTCAAAGATAACATTTTAAAAAAGCAATTTTGTGACCTTGAGGTAGGCAAAGATTTATTTAACAACACAAAAGAACTCAAATCTTAAAGGAAAAATAGATACACTGGGCTTCAATAAAGTTAAGAATATCCGTTTATCAAAAGGCTCTACTAGTAGAGTGAAAAGGCAAGTTGCATGGCAAGAACACATAATTGTAATGCTAATAACAAAGGGCCAGTATCCAGAATGTATAAGAATACCTACAAATCAATAGAAATATGCCAGACAAACAGGCAAAAGAACAAACACTTCACAAAAGAAAATATCCAAATGGCCAATAAACGTATGAAAAGATGCTCAACTTTTCAATAATCAGGAAAATGCAAGTTAAAATCACAATGATTTTGACATACACACCAGAATGGATATAATTTTAAATACTGAAATAACTAATGTTTGCAAAGATTTGAACAACTAAAACTCTCATATACTACTTGTGGGAATGTAATTTGTTACAAGCATTTTTAAAACTTCATTGGCATTATCTATTAGTCACATGTGTTTATGTGATCCAGAAAAACCACTCCTAAGTTTATACCCAACAGAAGTGTGAACCTGTGCACACCAAACAGCTTATACAGGACAATTTTAGAAACATTATTCTTAATTGCAGAAAGAGGAAAACTACCAAAATATTCATCAACAATAGAATGGATAAGTTGTGATATAGTCATGCTATGGAATATACCTATCGTTTGCCTGATGAACTTTAATTAATTCCTTAAAACCCTGCCACTAAATCAAAAACATTAAAAGAAAAATATTTATATTAGTTTTAATGGAAAAAACTAATGTATTTTATTCTAATCCTAATAACCCAAGATAGTAGATCCAGATAGAAAATAATAAATTGAATAATGAAAACAAATTTGTGTATGTAATAAACAATGGATTAGAAGTAAATAGTTTGCATATAAAATGTAATGAAGGATTTTTTGCATTCAATCTTTTTTCTTCTTTCTACACCATTTTCTATAACAATTTTTCAGCATTTGGGGGGTTAAGGGTTTCTTGCTCTCAAATGGCACTGATAAAGTACAGAAAAGCAAAATAGAGGGCAAAATAAAGGCTAAATATGAGATCCCTTTGAAACAAGTAGAAATATCACATCCACTCAACACAATGAAGAACCACTGAAATAGACCACCTCTTTATCCCTCTCTCATGGCTTGTACATGCAAAACAACACATTTGGGCTCATGTAAATGTGGCACACAATTAAAATTTGTTTCATGTGACAGTCCTTGGTCAGGAACAACTGTGTGAAGATTATTGGTGAATGTGTCTCCTTTGAAATCATTGTCAAATATCACTTCCTACAGCATATTTATTTAGTATATTTTACAGTGAAAAAGGCTTTATATTTAATAAAAAGGAGTCATTCCTTAAAAATGGTATAAATTTATAAGAGTCATCATAATGAAATGTTATTAACCGAACAGTCATTAGATAGGGGAAGTCTGAACTACAAGCAACGAAAATGAACAATCAATTGCCACATGAAACAACATGGGTGAATCTCAAAAATGTATTTTTGAGGCAATGCCACATGCAAAAAAAAAATGTGTACTGCATGCTTCTGTGTATAGGAAATTCAAAACATGGAAAACTAATCTATGGTGTTGGAAGTCAGAATAACAGATCCCTCTGGGGAAGAGGTCATTCAACAAAACTTGGGCATCAGCCGTGATTGCCTTCTGAGTCTGAGACAGTAAAAAATATGTGTCGTTCTGTATTTTTACTTGACTTTGTTATTCTCAAAGGTACGAGACACAATTTTGTATAAAATATTTGTGAGATTCAAATAAAAGTATTATTAATGTTTAAGAATTAATTCCGCAAATACATTATTTTAAAATAAAGAAAATAATCCAAAAAAAAACTAGCCAGGCGAGGTGGCGGGCGCCTGTAGTCCCAGCTACTCGAGAGGCTGAGGCAGGAGAAGGGCGTAAACCCGGGAGGCGGAGCTTGCAGTGAGCTGAGATCCGGCCACTGCACTCCAGCCTGGGCGACAGAGCAAGACTCCGTCTCAAAAAAATAAAAAATAAATAAAGTAAATGAGGTTTGGAATAAAGAGTTAATGATTCCTGGTTCAAACTCCAGTTCCATCCGTTTATAGCTGTCTGACCTTAGACAATTTACCCTCTCTGAACCTCAGTTTCCTCAAATATAAATTGGAAATGATATTAATCCTCTACTAGGTTGCTATGGATACTACTAACATCAAACATATGAAAGGACTTGGTAGATCGAAAATTTTAAGTAAATGTTATTTTCTTTTCATCCTCTGCATTTATTGGGGGTTGTGGTGGGGTCAACCCCCAATTTGTAGCCTTCATTCCTTCCTCAAAGCACAGGCTGGTAGACTTGTTAAATCAACTAATGGTACAGATGAAAGAAAGAAGTACTTTGAGTTCAGCCAAAAAAAAAATTTTAAGTGTCAAGTAAGGACACTGAAAATTCACCATAGAACTCCTAAGAACATAAAACCACATAAGAAAGTAGATAACTTATTTACATAGATAAATATGATATTGGTGCTTACAATTATTTATAAAGGCTCATTTGAAAGTCAGACCCTTGAAATACATCATAATTGTGTTCATATTCACAGTGATAATGTAAATTTCTATTTTTATTTTCATTGTCAGTTAAATTTTCTGTCTTAGGAAGAGGTTTGAGTCAGTTAAATTCCTGCAACCATAATAATTAATGTAAATCCATCAATCTCACAATTTTTTTTTTTTTTTTTTAGCTGGAGTATCGCTCTGTCACCCAGGCGAGAGTACAGTGGCACGACCTCGGCTCACTGCAAGCTGTGCAGCCCAGGTTCACGCCATTCTCCTGCCTCAGCCGCCTGAGTAGCTGGGACTACAGGCGCCTGCCACTACACCAGGCTAATTTTTTTTTTTTTTATTTTTTTTTATTTTTAATAGAGACAGGGTTTCACCGTGTTAGCCAGGATGGTCTTGATCTCCTGACCTCGTGATCCACCCGCCTCGGCCTCCCAAAGCGCTGGGATTAAAGGCGTGAGCCACCGCGTCCGGCCCAACCTCACTATTTCAAGATTCTTAGTGAGCACCTCACAAATCCAGCACTTAGAAAAACTGGAGAAAATTACTGAATGCACCTGGTCACATTTGAAGATCCCACATTAACAAAAAAAGTCAACATTAGAAATTTTTCTGAGCTCTTCACATTATATCCCAGATTTACAGAACAGAAAATGAAAAAGTAACCCAATGTTATTCCCCAGGGACTTATTATATTACATTTTTCCCAAAACCAGAGTTGAGATCTTCTAACTCTCAGTCTATTCCACCTTGCTTACTGGGTAATAGTTGTTCTACGGGTTGGTGCCACTGGAAGCCAAAAATTTACTTCTTTGCATATGTCGTCTGGTCACCTGGGATGCTCTCCTCTCTACCTCATCCACTGTCAAATTGCAGCTCCAACAAATCTTTGTTGTCCACTCCAACAAATCTTTCTTCCCTCTGCACCAAGTCCTCAACGATGGCCTTCTTCAGAACTCCTACCAGATTTTAATTATGCATCATCTTGAAATGCTCCATATTATGGGTTTGTCCTATCTCCCTAATCACATCGTAAGTTCTTGCATGACAGGGATCAGGTTTCCCTCCTCGTCTGTTTCTCCCACAGCCTCTAACACAATTCTGAGCACCTAATAGGGCTGTTAAGTGAGGATGCCATTCTAGGAACAAGAAGAATGTCTGCTGCAAAAATTACATATGGTTAAACTCATCAAAAATCACCACATGACTTGCCCAAAGAAAATCAGAAGCAGAGTGGAGAAGAGAGGCGGAAGTAAACACTCACAAACCCAGACAGAGAAGCCCTTTAATCTTGCTTGCAGATGTTCTAAGTTTTACATACTGCATATTGTTGGTCTTTTCATCTTTCCTTGTCTGGGAGATGAAAAGGATATTGTTGTTCACCCTGTTCCAAGTCCCGGAGGGCTAACTTGAGTGAACCTGAACAGCAGGCTACATTGCACACTGACTTCCAGTAGGTTCCAATGCATAGCATCAACAGATTAGAAAGAGGAAACCGAGATCATTTATTCCTCCACCTTTCTCCCTAAGGGGTCAGAGAAAGTCTCTCCACCAAAGGTCTCAGCAGCCCTCTCCACATAGCCTCACTGGGTCTAGGTCCTGCTAACTTCCCTTACTTACCCTAAGACCTAGGAGTAGTAATATGAAACCTTCCCACCCTAGCCAGTGATTTCCCTATACTACCCTGCATCTGTAAAATTCTCCACAAATCACTTCATTTGAATTGGCTATTTCTTGTCAAAACCTTGTCTGATACTGATGTTTTACTTGGGACCCTTATAATTTTAATATTGTAATACCAATAATATTTACAGTATACTTCCTTGCTTCTCTAAGTAAATGAGTGCACATATTATATTGTGCCCGTCTCTTAATGATTCATGGCCATCACCAGGACTCTCAGAGATGGGACCATTGTTCATCAGCTTGTAGCATCCACATCTATGCCGTGCTTTTCAAACATTACCTCGTTTAATCTCCCCTCCTCCCCTCACCAAAAAAGTCCTACAAGTCTGATAAGTCCCTTTTACGGAATCAATTTCTATTACAGCTGCTAAGTAATAGAAATAGGAAAATGAACTCAAGAATGTCTCACTACAAAACCTGTGTCCTTACCCAGTAAATGAAATCCCTTCCCTGCCACACTGTACTGTCTGAAAGAGCTAGTGAGTTGTGAAGATCTATTGATTCTTACACTAAGTGATTCACACTGTTTTCTTTCTGAATTGCAATGATGATTTCATTCCTCCTTTGATTAAAAAAACAATCTGCAGCCCCAATACTAATCTGACAATCACTGCACTATCTGTACACCTGTAGCAGCCAGCCTTGTGTGTCTACTTTGCTAGTCATAATCTGCTGTAGGCCAAATAACCTAAAACGCACCCAAATTGGTGTTGTGTGTGTGAAAATAAGAGCAAACATTTTTTAATGAAGGCTGAGAGATTTTGAAATATGGGGTTTGTGAAAGCTGTTTTCATCACTCAGGAACTATATAGTACTATACTACATTTTAATGTACAATAAAAGTCATTGTTGGAAGTCCAAGCTGTATCAAGAGGACACACATAGACTCATCAGTTGCCAGTGTCCCAGCTGAGCCCAGACTTCAAAGCCACCCCATCCCAAACAACAAACATGTGAGAAAAGAAGCCTGCAGATGATTTCAGCCTCCAGTTAATCAGTCACCCCAGCCATTCAATTCTTTCCAGCTGGGGTCTCAGACATCATGGGGAAGATAGATATATTAATAGATATAGATAACAAATAAGACTGTTATATGGAACTCTGGAAAGCTAGGTTGAACCACTTCCTCTTCCTTCTTCCAAGCCTATACCTGAGTATTTCTTCTTAGTACCCAAAGATCAGCAACATGACAGGACCAAAGAGAATGAAAGAAAACAGAATTTAACATTGCTCCAGTGTGGAGCCAAAGGTAGACAAGAAAAGTGCACATCTCTGCAGAAAGCCACATCTGTTAATAACCCCACCATGAGTGGCCTAATTAACCATCTAAATATGCAATCAAAATAACATTATCACCTTTTCAGAAATGAGGAAGGGATGGGAGAAGGGAAGATTTTCCTGGAATAAGGACCTGAGTGAAGAACTTCACTTCACCCTATGGATCATTACCAGCTCTAAGGCAAAATTGTATATGTTTGTTCCCATTTTGCTATTTATTACTGTCATTCAAATGGAATGTGACTTCTTGAACTAGTCATGTCTAAATCCTGCCTCCTATGTTTGAAGCATGGGTGAGGTTGCTGGCAGCGTTTAGTTAGAAATGTTCCCTGGGTCTGAGTCAGAAGGAAGGTGCATTGCCATGGCAGGTCCAGTGTTCCTTAACAGAATGGAGCAGGGTCCTTGTGCAAAGGAGTCAAGAGCACAATCAGGAAGATAATAGTACAGGACTAAGGCAGAAGGTGAGGGTGGAATGAGAAAAGCAGCAGTAGGTAATTGGATGGGGGAGTGATGAACAGAGCAAAACAAGACGTCATGTGAGTTATCACCGTTTTAATGTGGCACATGGTGCTTAATGATATGGCAGGCAAAACTGGCCAAAGGTGATCATGGGGTCAAGCCCCTACTTATTGCACTTTGAAGTGCAGACACAAGAGGTGATTTGGGAGCTGGTGGCATCCAAGGCAAAAATAAAAATAAAAAATAAACAAGGTGATTTCTAGGCAAAGTGACTGCAAGAGCAAAGGCCCTAAGGAAGGAGGTGCCCAGCATTCAAGGACCAGCAATCAGGCCAGTGAGACTGGAGCAGAGAGAAGATTAATAAGAGATGAACACAAAGAGAACACAGAGGTTAGACAATGCAAGGCCTCAGAGGGTTTTTTGAAGACTCAAGCTTGTACTCTAAGTAACATTGTAAACAGCTGGAATGTTTATAGGAGATTAATGAAATTATCTAACTTCTTTTTAGCAGAATGACTCTGGCTGCTGTATTGAGAATAAACTAAAAGAGGCCAAGTTAAAGCAAGAAGAACAATCAAGAGGTTGAGCATTATTCTTTTGGGGATGTGGCCCAAGCAGTGGAAGTGAAGAAAGTATGGGTTTTGAATATTTTTTGAATGCAAATCATCGGGATTAGCTGACAGATTAGATGTGAAATGTTCCCCTTTCTTGCATTATTTTTCTTCATAGCACGTATCACCTTCTGACATAATACATATTTAATTTTCAATGTTTTTATTATCCATCCACATAAATGAAAACTCCATGGCAGGAATTTTCATGCCTGGAACATAGTAGGTGTTCAATAAGTAGTTGTTAACTAGATTAATTTGTCTGAAAATTAACAACATTTTACCCTTGTCACATTCTCTTCCATTTGTAAGCATTAGTTATTATAGGTTTGATCTCATTGTTCCACCATGAGTCATTTACCACAAGTGAATGTACTTTAAATTGATCTACATTGTTTAGAAAGTGCCACCTAAATTACTTCTGTGGTTTGGTTGCCCTGTTCCGCTAACTGGTATACACAAACAGCTGTTGATTTGTAAGACATGGAATTAGGTCATTGCTGAGTTCTAATCGACTTGATTTAATTAGCATAGATGTCAGTGGTGGACATTTACAAGGGCAGATGGTATAACTACCACTCTTGTGCGGAGGCAATGTTGTACCCAATTTCTGTTTTGAGTGCATGATCTATTGAATGAAGCTGTGTTGATGTGGCCATATTGATACCAAGGACAATATCGTGAGGTCAATTTGAGGGGATTACTTTGAAGCAGGAACATTGTGACACTGTCCAAAAACAAACCACCAGATTTTCACCTTTTGTTTTCTACCAAACAATGAGCATCATTTTATCTCTGAGATTTAAGGGCTGACACTGAATATGAGACAGATCAGAAATGGGCTGAGGGATTGGCTAAGATTAGATTCTATCTTTAAGAACTCATGTTTCCCACACTTGCATATCTTAGAAAGGGACATCAATGATTCTAAGTGGAATTGTTCTCATTCTCTAAATATTTGCCTATATCTTGAATGATCTGCATGTTGAATAATCACTGCTTTTATATAAATTTCTTTGGTCCATAGTGGAAGTTGTTCTATTTTTCATGTGAGAAGACGGACTCATTTGCTCTGGGGCAATGCTTTCTTCTTGTTAATGCCGGCCTCATTTGATTAGGTTTCTATTAGACCCAAGATGAGGCAGGGAAGAGAGCCTGTCAGGGCAGAGAATGTTCCCCATTCTGTTTCAGACTCACAGGAAATCCTCAGGTGAGTTTCTAATGGTTTTCTTTTCTTTCTTTCTTTCTTTTTCTTTCTTTCTTTCTTTTTCTTTCTTTATTTCTTTCTTCTTTCTTCTTTCTTTCTTTCTTTCCTTCCTTCCTTTCTTTCTTTCTTTTTTTCTTTCTTTCTTCCTTTCTCTCTTTATGTTTGTCTGCTCTGTCATTCAAGCTGGAGTGGAGTGGCATGAACATGGCTCACTGCAGCCTCAAACTCCTGGGCTCGAGAGATACACCTGCCTCAGCCTCCCAGGTAGCTGGGACCAAAGATGTGTGCCACCACATCTAGCTAATTTTTTTTTTTTTTTTTTTTTGTGGATACAGGGTCTCACTGTGTTGCCCAGGCTGGCTCCAACTCCTAGCCTCAATTGATCCTCCTACCTCGGCCTCCCAAAGTGCTGGGATTACAGGCCACCATAGTTGGCCTCTAATGGGTTTCTTAGTGCTCTCAATAATATCTGGAAATTGTGTGATGACTCCTTTTTTAAAGAGCTTAAGTGCTGGCATCTACATCTGGCAAAGAGATGTACACCTGACCATTTCTTCAGCCAGGCCTGGTCTGTGGGTAGACATCACAAGGACACAGATGGCCACCATAAGTCACAGCCACAGGCAATCTTCAAGCAAATCTTTTTTTTTTTTTTTTTTTTTTTTGAGATGGAGTCTCGCTCTGTCGCCCAGGCTGGAGTGCAGTGGCGCAATCTTGGCTCACTGCAAGCTCCGCCTCCCAGGTTCACACCATTCTCCTGCCTCAGCCTGCTGAGTAGCTGGGACTACAAGCACCCAGCCCGGCTAATTTTTTGTATGTTTTTTAGTAGAGATGGGGTTTCACCGTTTTAGCAGGATGGTTCAAGCAATTCTTTACTGGAGAAGTAATAATTACCAAGGGGGCCATCCTGGGGTGTCTGTGTATTGGCAGGACATATGTTGGGAGACTGGAAGGAAAGGAAGGGAATCAGAGATTCAGGTGTTGTAGTCACTGGTCCAGATCTCTTATAGTCTCAGGTCACACAGGACTCATTCTTCTCCTTTGATGAGGAGTATGGGATGGGGAGGATCATGTGGAACAGTAGAAGGAAGACCTAAGCTTTCCCCAGGCCTTGCTGGGCCATGGCCTTCTTTCCCTGACTCTTCCCCCTTTGCTTCACTTCTTGTGTCCATCTCCCTCTCACTCTCCCCTTCCTGCACTTTTGCCCCACCTCCAACCAGGTTTCCCACCTCTCCCTACCAACACACTTAGGAACCCACTGATCCCTTCAAGTAATTCCCAGCTTGGAAAACAGACTATAAATTGCTTTTCACCTCTGCACTTAATGTTGCTTCAAAGAAGGAAGGAGTGGGCTGTCCTCATTGTCCTCTTACCAATGGCCTTACCTCCCTCCCCTTTCCTCCACTGAGGTGGGAGTGTGAAATGGTTGGGGCAGATTCTCACTTCAACATGTAAAAGCAACACAAGGAACTCTTATCAAAAGACAAAATTACAACAAATGTAGCAAAATGATCTAACTAACTCTTATCTGCAACTCACGAATTAGGGTAACATCTCCTCTAAAAATTTAGAAAAGGTGCTCTATTCAGCTGACCAGAGAAGTTTGGCTTTATAGGCAGAACAGGGCTGAAGAAAGCAGAAACTAAGAACAGAAAAGGGGTTGCTTAGCATCAAGTTACCTTCCTTGTAAGGTTAAAGCAGAGAAGACTTCGTTATCATGCTGGCTAAACTGGCCTGTTTGGAGATTTGACTATTATCTCTCTCCTGATTACCTGGAATATCAGATAAACAACTGTTTCAGTTTGGTGACATGAAACTTTAGCATGAGAAACTCCATTTTGGTTGGTCTGTTGCGGCCTACTGCAGGAGCTCAGTCCAAATCAATGGCCTCCTGTAAATTTTATTTGACATTCACTCTAGGGTTACTCTTCTTCCAAAGCTGTTTGTTTTAAAAAGGAAATCCCTATCTTCCCAAATAACTTGTCTTTGACCTTATTTTTTACAGATGCCTTTCCCACACCTGTCCTACATCACATTACAGTGTGTCCAACATTAACTTTAGAAGACAGAGAATCCCTCTCAAACCTATTCTCACATGTATGGTGGTTACAATATACTTGACATCACAAAACTCATATATAATGCTGTTTTGTGTGTGCGTGTGAACAGAATTGATACCTGTATTTGTTTTCTATTGCTGCATAATAAAATACAACAAATTCAGCAGCTTAAAACAACACACATTTATTAGCTCACAGATTCTGTGGGCCGGGAGTCTGAGGATAGCTTAGCTGGGTCCTTGCTGGAAGGTTGCAATCAAAGTATTAGCTGGGCTATATTCCCTTCTGGAACCCAGAATCCTCTGCCAAGTTCACTGGGTGGTTGGCAGAATTTAATTCCTTGCAGTTTTAGGACTTGTATGTTCCCTGCCATATGGCCCTCTCCAAAGGCAGGTCACATCTTAGCAGCTTGCCTCCTCAGGTCCAGCAGGAGAGTATCTCACCTCAGATAGGGCCCAGTCCTTCTTTTAAGAACTTTAATCTGATTAAGTCTAGCCCATGCAGAATAATCTCTTGTTGTCACATAATATAACAGTCACCTTGATGACATCCCATCATCTCTGGCATAGTCTATTAGTTAGAAGCAAGCTGCAGATTTCACCTACACTCAAAGGGAGGGTGTTACACAAAGGTGTAGATACCAGAAAGTAGAAAAACAGTGAGGGTTACTTTGGGCTCTGTCCAATTCAATGGATTCAGCAAGGAAAATGTTCCAAAGCTAATATGTTGCCCTCTTTTAATAATTGTTGGAAAAACATGGATAAACCAGGCTTGGAAGAATCAGGGACTCATTCAAATGCAACCATGAGGCACACTTAGCATGGGCTAGAGGTGGGGAGAGGAGGGTATTTATATGATCTCCTTAATGTCCTGGTCTAGTCAAGCCTCTGATAATGCTCTTGGCAACTTTTGGCTCACCTTGCTGCAGGGCTGCTTCTGAAGATGCCTGACCATAGAAGCCAATAAGTGCTTCCATAGAACCAACCCAGAGCAAAACCCTAGACCATTATAAATATCTATGAACACTGAATTTTTCCCTCAAGAATATAGGGTTCACTACAGACACCCCTTCAAGTGCCTACATGATGCTAATATTACTGTCTCAGCACTACCCTATAGATTTGAATGTGGGGAATTTACAGCCATTTTATTTATCCTAATTAGTCTCACCACTATTACATCCAAAGCCCTGTCCAGTCAAGATGAATGCCTCCCTCACCATATGCCTTTGCAATTGTGACACCATAGTTCTATCATTATACTACATTCTTACCAAACTGATAAAATGTGCTATGAATCAGAAAATGCACTCATCAAAAATTGTTAGCTATAAATATTGAGAGAAAACCCTTTCCTTTGTTCTTTATCTTCTTCAACTATTCCAAATAATTTAAATTGCATCTGTCAGGGAAGACAAGAGATTTCATTTTTACACAACGATTTAATAAAAATGGTAGTAACTGAAAAAGTCACACTCTGAAAAGGTCAAAACAATTCCTTGTACTACAATCAAGTAAATTTGGAATTTGCTTAATCCCAATCAAGTGCTCACAGTTAATTTAAGAAGATTAAATTACCCTACGGACATTATTCATTAACCAAGAAGAATGAAATGGCAACAATTCTGCCAAATAGTAAAGTGCACTTATAAGACTGTTTTGCAATTTATTGAACAAATTTTTATGGAGTGCCAACTAGTGCCAGAAACTGCTCCATATCCTGGGGCTACAAAGGTAAATCAGGCAAACAAAATGCTTTACATCATGGAGATACGGGAGTGTGAGAAACAGAAAATAATAAATAAATAAAAATATATATATATAATTATAGACGACAAAAACTGTTATAGAAAAATAATACATATGTGGGAATAGAGTATAATTGGGGATTAGGTGGGCTTATTTTAGGAAAGGTGATCGGAATAGGTTTCTCTGAAGAGGCAATGTTTCAACAGACCTAAGAAACAAAAAGCAAATCCTAAGCCCCCCAACTGACTGAAGGGATCCCCTCTTGGCAAAGTGGACCCCACAGAAACCTTAAAAAACAAATTCCCAGCCATGATGGGCTGGGAGGTCAGACAGGCCTCAGCATGCCCTTTTTAATTAACCTGGAATAAGAATTATTTCATAAGGAGTAAGCAGAAACCAGCTCTGGAAGACAAGAAACTGGCAACTCAATCCTTTATCAGCTTTAGCCAATCATCTGAGGCTGCAACCAGACTTGCAACTGGACTCCCCTCCCTTTTGCAGTTTCAACACAGTATCTAAACAGCATTCCTTCCTGATAAGAGACAACTGACCATAGAGTGGTTCTGGCCAGTCTACAGAGCTGGCACATTGAGGATTTTCATATCTTCTGCTTCACCTTTTGATAAAACAGTGAAACTGCCTTTGCAAAGATCATGACAGTGAAAGAAATCTAACAGGGCAGATTCCATCTTGCTTCTAGCCTCACAGGTGGGCCATCCTCACTCACTTCTAGGTGTGGTCAAGCTGACCATGGGAGGAATTTAATTTATGGTTTAACTTTGAAGCAAGCATGATAATCATCCCTCCCTAAAATTAATCCCCTCTTTGTTTGGGGGCTGAACTACCTTTGCAAGACTAATGAAAGGATGCAAGCTCAGGAATTACAGGAAGGACTAGAATTCCGCTAAAATGTAAACATAGTTTCTATAACCCCTTACAGATCAGGAGTCATTCGGTCAGAGGTCATAAGATTTGTGACTTCCCCAATTGCTCCTATAGATAATATCACTATTATAGAACCTAAGATTGGTCTTTTGAGATGTTTTTCAGATTTTTGCATTCTGGCAACTAACTGACCCCACGTGTGCTCATGACTTATGACTCAACCAGTCCTGTGGACCCCCACCCAAAGGCAGACTCAGCACATAAAGACCATTTCCCACACACCTATGATTGCATCCCTAACCAATCTGCAGTACCCATTCCCTAGTTCCCTGCCTACTAAACTATCCTTGAAAAACCCTAGCCTCTGAATTCTCAGGGAGGCTGATTTAAGTGTAACTCTGGTCCTTCTGCTTGGCTACCTTGTGTTAACTCTTTCTTCACTGCAATACCACAGTCTCAGTGAATTGGTTTTGTCTGTGCAGTAGGCAGGAAGAATTTATCAGGTGATTACAAGAGGGCCAAAATCTTCACCCTCAGATCATACTAATGCTGCCATTTTCTGAACACGCAGCCCAAAAAGGAAATGTGAAGCTCAATTGTGCATGCACATGTTTCTTCTTTCATAAATATTTATGACTCCTCCTATTGCTTATTAAATATGTACCTTTAGCCAACCCATTCTGCATAAAGTCCTGTCTTATGCTTCCCTCCCTTGAAGTGCTGGTTTCTGGCTACTGTCAAAGGTTATACATCCCAGCCTGTCAGAATGGCCACCTTACAGTATGCAACCCTTAATGAGAAATAAAGCTCTCCTTTCCAAATTTATGAACTTCATCATTTTTCAGTTGGAAGAACCCTGAGTTGCTGAAGGGTGAATTAAACAAAGATTGTTCTAACCAGTGGCAAGATCAGGTTTTTTGTTGTTATTTGCTTGTTTGTTTTGTTTTTGTTTTTGAGATGAAGTCTTGTTGCTCTGTTGCCCAGGCTGGAATACAGTGACACAATCTTGGCTCACTGCAACTTCCATCTCCCAGGTGGTTCAAGAGATTCTCCTGCCTCAGCCTCCCGAGTAGCACACAACACCATGCCCAACTAATTTTTATCTTTCTAGTAGAGATGGGGTTTTGCCATGTTGGCCAGGCTGGTCTCGAACTCCTGACCTCAAGGGATCTGCCCACCTCGGCCTCCCAAAGTGCTGGGATTACAGGCATGAGCCACTGTGCCCAGTCAAGATCAGGCTTTAAGATCTGAAGGTTACAAGCAAGCCTAGTGTAGTTGAATAGAAAACAAAAAGAGTTGTAAGTAGTGGGTTTGAAGAGGCAGGCAGGGAACAAGAAAACATAAAGCCTTAGAGACTCATGATCAATCTGGATTTTACTTTAAGTGTAATGAGAAGCAATTGGAGTTTTAGCTATTATATTTTAAAATCTCTAATATAGTGAGAAAAGAAAAGTAGCTTAGAACAGTCTGAGCTATGTGAGGTAAGCAAAATTTATCAGGCCCAGAAAGATATGAGTATGGGACTTCAGTCATCCCCACCACCACCACCCACCTGGAGACAATTGTTTAAAGGCATTTTGTTCCTGACTAGCTGCCTCACCCCTTATCTTCACATTCCTAGAATTTGTGATACAAAGAAAAATGTATAGCCAATCCATAGCTTATGTTACCTTAATGTAAATTCTTAAGAACTCCCTCTTCTTTTTCTTTAAAAATCTACTTGTAACTGCTGCTAATTGGAGTGTATATTCACGGCAATTTGAATCTATGCCCACAAGCTGCAATCCTCAAGCTTGGCCCAACAAATAAACTCTCTACATTTATTAATTTTGCCTCAGCTTCTTCCTTTTAGGTCGATAATAATGTTGATCATGTATTTGAATTGCTTTAAGTGCTTTACAAATATAAACTCTTTTAATATCTCCACAGCAAGTCTATGAGGTAGGTGATATTATATTATTCTCCCTATTTAACAAAATTGAGGTTCAGAAAGATTTTATAACATATGATCACACATGCTTATATGTAGCAGAGCCAGGATTGTAACCAGGAAAACCTGTCTAATTTATTTATTTGTAAAATTCACTCTAGCTCCAATGTGGTAGACAAAATATAGGAGGACAAACATAGCCCAAGGCAGAGATGTGGTGGCTTAGACCTGAGGATGACAGTGGAAGAGGCAGATGGTTGAGTTCAGAACATACTGACAAGGCCAAACCAACATGATTGCTGATAGATTGAATGGGCAGGGCAAAGAAAATGTAAAAATCAAGGATGCCACCTAAATTTGTGTTCCCCGCAAGTGGGTGAATGTTTTCACAAATTGAGAAAGGGAAGACACAAGGAAAATAAGTGTGGGAGAGTAGAAACTGAGAGTTAGGTCGTATTAAGTTTGGCGTACATGTTAGACATCCAAATAGAGACGTTGAGTAGGCAATTGGATGTATGAGTCTAGAGTTCAGTCAAAAGATACAGCTAGAGATATAGATCTGGGGATCATCAGCTTGTAGATGATGTTTAAAGTCAGAAAACTGAATTGGATGACTGAGGGAGAGAAGAGGTGGGGGCTCTAGGACTAAGGTACAGGCCCCCCTACCCATTAAGGGGTCAGGGATGGCAAAACAACAAGCTAAGGAAGTTGAGAAGGCACTGGAAAAGAGAAAACAAGGAAGAAGAGGGGCCCAAAAACCAAGTGAGAATGTATTTCAAGAGGGAGGCAGAAGACTATTATGTTAAATGCATCTGTGCAGTCAGGTAGACTGCAGACAGACCTGTCGAATTGGATTTGGCAAGATAAAGGTAACTTGTAGCTTTGATAAGACCAGTGTAGGTAGAATGCTGAGACAAAACCCTGACTGGAGTGGAATTCAGAATAATTGAATGGTAAGGAAGTGGAGACAGCAAGGATATAAAAATCTTTAAAAGAATTTTACTATGAAGGAAAGAAGAGACATAGGCAAGTCTACAGGTGGAGGTGGATCCAAGAGAAATCTCTTTTTAATAGCAGATAATACATGTCTGTATATTGATAGGAATAATCCAACAGAAAAGGAAAATTAATGAGGAAGGAGAGAAAAAAGAGCAGAGTTCTCAACAAAGTAGAAGTACTGGGATGCTGCACATAAGTGGGAAAGTGGCCCTGAAGAGAAACATAGAGTTTATTAGGTAGTCAGAGACAAGACAGCACATTTGTTTTTGCAAGATGGTGGACTGGAGGCATTGTTAGCATGCTTCTCCCACTTTGAAAGACAAAATAGTGAGTAGAGATTTTGAACCATTTTCAAGGAGCAACACAGGAACTTAACAGAAAAACTGAAAGAAACCACAGACCTTTTGAAAGAAGCAGTGGGCAGCAGCCTACACTGTGTACCAAACGGAAAATTGTTGAGTCTGTAGAGCATGAGAGGGAGAGAGACTGCTACTGTGACATGCTCCCACAGGGCAACCGGGCAATCCAGGCCAAGGGGGAGCACCTTACCCTTACCCAGCCAAGGGCGAAGGCCTTGACCCTGCCCAGCACTGGAGCTGATTTAGTGAGTGATGGCGAATATATGAGAACAGCAGTATCAGGACATGATTTGCATGCAGTCCAAGACTGCAATGGGGATGAAGGGAAGCCGTTCTTGATCCTAACCTCACAGGTGACCTCGCTAATTGCCAGCTAACTCAGACAGTGGTCACAGGTTGGGAGAAGCTTTCAACTGAGATTTGCAATACAATCTTGAGTAGGGACAAATCCCATTGGCCAGACTGAGGGGTGAGTGGGAAGAGTACTATAGTCATAGATGCAGGAGCTGGACACCTCTTCCTCACAGGTGGACCAGGAGAGGTGTGGCCTGAAAGCCATACAGTTTCTGTCTCTGTCAGGAAGCCTTGTGGCCTGGGGCAGTTTTGAGTTCTGAGCACAGGCTGCCTGAAACCCAGCTAGCTGCTCCTAAAAGAATACCGTGGGTGTGAGACCTGCCTTGCCAACTGTGTGGGAGTGGAGTGGAGCTTACTGCCACCTGCTACTTGCCCGCTTTTGTGCAGCAGAGGCAGCTGCACTCTTCCCTAGAACATTACCCCAGTGGCCAGGGAACTGCCCTTCAATCCCCACATAGGGAACCAGAATGCAAATTTACCTGACCCAGCCCACACCGAGATTTGTCCTTCCACCTGCCCTGGTAGCCTAACACAACAGAATAGGACATTTGGAGCTCCATGGCACCACCATTACCTGAGACATCAGAATACCTCTCCTGCATAACATAAACCAAGCACAAATTCCACTGCTACCACCAAGCCGATGCTCTTTTGCAAGCACCACCTTCTGACTGGTGGTCAACCAGCACAGCCCATTACAGCATCTGCAAGCACAATAACACAGCAATCAGGAAGGAGAAAACTTTTGCACAGCCTCATCTATCCTCATTGCCTGCATCACTCTGGCTAACCAGAAAGTCTTGAGTTTGTCCATGTGCCTAGTAAGTTGTGACTACAGCTGGCATTTGAAAAAGTCAACACACTAAAGCTATTTATAACCAAGGAAATCTCACAGTTTACATCACTCCCCTCCCACCTCTACCAGAGCCGGTGCTGGTATTTGCTGCTTAGAGCCTAGAGGACAAGTCACATCACTGGAGCCTAGAGGATGGCAGCCCCACTGGGCAGCTAGACCCAGAGGAGCAACAGGATTCGCAGTAGTCTTGTTCTCAGGGACTGCTACACTTACGGGAAGAAGGAGTGTATCACATTAAAGGAGCATGGGACAAAAGAAACTGGACTGCAGGCCTTGAGTCCCTGAACTTTCCACCTGTGGGATATTTTCTTCACCAGAGGCACAGGTGCAATGCTGGGCTCAGTGGGGAAACTCTGCAGGTCTACTCCAGTAGTCAGATAGCTCTGGTGCTTGTGAAGGGTCTTGGAGAGGGGACTCCTCCCTTTTACTCACCACTGCAGACACAACTGGGCCTTCTCCCATGGAATCTCAGCATCGGTGCATCTATAAGCAACCTTTCTGGAACTTCAGGGTGACTGTATCCCCAGAGAAGGAATGCCCTCCAGGCTCAGGCTTGAATGAGAGGTAGAGTCACAGTCTCTCTCTAAATGAAGCATCAGCATTCTTGCAGATAAAAAGAGATGCCTGTCTGATCTGTATAGCCAGAACACCAGGTCAGGAGTATGACTGGAAGGCAGATTGCTTTCCTGCTGGTCTGGAAGGAAAGCTGTGGTGGCTCCCTCCCCTCCCTCTGAAAAGACCTCAGTGCATTTTTACTGAGAGCTCACCCAGCCACATCTGTCAAAGCTGGGACCTCTGCCCAATATTAGGGTATTGCATTTACCCACCTGCTTTAGCCAAAGCCAGTTTTTACCCATGAGCGTCTCCTACTGGCCCGAAGCCTGAACCATTTAACCTAGTGAATAAAATACTGGGGGAAAAGGTTTTGAAAGTGCATGCCACTGGAAAATGAGATAAGCTTCATGAGACCTCTGCATTCCAACCCCACAGAAAACAGTAAACCTGCTCCCATACCCCGCACATCACTACTAACCTAGTGAACTTGTTTTCTTCATTGTATTCTTGTTTTATAAGCTGTGTGATTTTTATGCTTTGAGAGTGTCTATTCTGGTGTGTACTGACCTTTGTCTCAAGATTTAGAACTCCTTTTATCATCTCTTACAGGGCTAGTAAGACCATCAGCATCTGAGAAAGCTATTGCACAAAGATTCTCTATAATAAAGTAATTCATACAGAGGCTTTAACACTGAAAGCACCCACAGCCAAAGCTAGGTAACAATAAACTATAAACATTAAAGTCACATTTTCAAGAAGGAAAAAATCAAATTAAAAAAAAACCATTGAATCAAAAATAAATTCAAAAATAATTAGAAGAAATAGTCTACCTAAATGAGAAGGAACCAGAAAAGCAATTCTAGCAATACGAAAAAACAGGGTTCTTTAACAGCCTGAAAAGATCACACCAACTTTCCAGCATTGGATCCAAATCAAGATGAAATCTTTGAAATACCAGATAAGGAATTCAAAAGGTGGATTACTAAGTTACTCAAGGAGATACAAGAGAAAGGTGAAAACCAACATACAGAAATGTAGCAAACAATTCAGGACATGATTAAAAATTTTCTAAAGAGATAGATATTTTAAAGAAAAACCAATCAGAACTTCCACAAATGAAAGACACATTTAAGGAACTACAGAATACTGTGGAAAGTTTTAACAATAGAGTCAACCAAGTAGGAGAAAGAATTTCAAAGCTTAAACACAAGGTTTTTGAAGTAATCCAACAAGACAAAAATAAAGAAAAAAGAATGCAATGAAGTAAAAAAGTCTCCAAGACACATGGGATTATGTAAAACTGCCAAACATAAGAATTCTGTGTTCCTGAGGGAGAAGAAAAAGCAAAAAGTTTGGAAAACCTATTTGAGGGAATAACTGAGGAAAGCTTCCCTGATCTTGCTAGAGACTTAGACATCCAAATTCAAGAAGCTCAAATAATTCCTGGGAGACTGATTGCAAAAAGTACATCAAGAAGGCATCTGGTCATCAGGCTATCTCAAGTCAATGTGAGGGAAAGAATTCCAGGAGCAGTGAAACAAATGCATCAGGTAACCTGTAAAGGAAAACCTAACAGACTAATAGCAGACTTTGCAGCAGAAACTTTACAAGCCAGAAGGGATTGAGGTCTTATCTTTAGTCTCTTTAAACAGAATAACTCTCAGCCAAGAATTTTGTATCTAGCAAAACTAAGTTTCATAAACAAAAGAGAAATAAAATCTTTCTCAGACAAGTGAGTGCTAAGGGAGTTTGTCAATACTAGACCAGCCCTACAAGAAATGCTAAAAGGAGTTCTAAATCTTGAAACAAAAGGTCACTACACATCAGAATAGAAACTCTTCAAAGCATAAAATTCACAGGGCTTATAAAACAAGAACACAATGAAGAAAACAAGTTCCCTAAGTAACAATCAACACGATGATCGGAACAGTACTTCACATCTCCATATTAATGTTGAATGTAAATGCTCTAAATGCTCCACTTAAAAGATACAGATTGTGGAAGACAGTGTGGTGATTCCTCAAAGACCTAAAGACAGAAATACCATTTAACCCAGCAATCCTATTACTGGATATATGCCCACAGGAATATAAATTGTTCTATTGCAAAGACATATGCATGCCTATGTTTATTCCAGCACTATTCACAATGGCAAACACATGGAATTAACCTAAATGTCCATCAGTGATAGCCTGGATAAACAAAATGTGGTACATATACACCATGGAATACTATGCAGTCATAAAAAAGAATAAGATGATGTCCTTTGCAGGGACATGGAGGGAGCTGGAGGCCAATATCCTTAGCAAACTAAAACAGAAACAGAAAACTAAATACAGCATGTTCTTACTTATAAGTGAGATCTACATGATGAGAACACATGGACACATAAAGGGGAACGACACACACAGGGACCTATAGGAGGTTGGAAGGTGGGAGGAGGGAAAGGATCAGGAAAAACAGCCAATGGATACTAGCCATAATATCTAGGTGATAAAATAGTCTATGTAACAAACCCCCATGACACATGATTATATATGTAACAAACCTGCACATCATGCACATGTACCCCTGAACTTAAAAAAAAAAAAAAAGTTTAAAAAAAGATATGGATGGCAGAATGAATTAAAAGTTACAAACTAAATATCTGCTGTCTTCAGGAGACAAACCTAACACAGAAGGATTCTTACAGACTCAAGGTAAAGGGGTAGAAAAAGACACTTCATGCAAATGGAAACCAAAAGCACACAGGAGTAACTATTCTTGTATCAGATAAAACAGATCTTAAAGCAACAATAGTGAAAAAAAAGACAAAGAAGGTCATTATATAATGATAAAAGGATCAATTCAACAAAAAGATATAACAATCCTAAATATATATGCACCTAACTCTGGAGTTCCAAGATTCATAAAGCAAGTACTGCTAGACCTAACAAAAGAGATAGACAGCAACACAATAATAGTCAAGGACTTTAATACTCCACTGACAGCACTAGACAGATCACTGAGGCAGAAATTCAACAAAGAAACCATTGGAATTAACTGCATTCTAGAACAAATGGTACCTAACAGATACTTACAGAACATTCTCCCCAAGAACTGCAGAATATACATTCTTCTCATCAGCATATGAAACATTCTCCAAGACAGATCATATGATAGGCCAAACAAGTTTCAATAATTTTTTAAAATCAAAATCATATTAGGTATCTTCTCAGACCACAGCAGAATAAAACTAGAAATAAATTCCAAAAGGAACCCTCAAAACTGTACAAATACCTAGGAATTAAACAATCTGCTCCAGAATAATTTTTTGGTTAACAATGAAACACAGATGGACATTTAAAAATTTTTCAAAATGAATGATGACAGTGATACAAGTTATCAAAACCTCTGGGATACAACAAAAGCAGTGCTAAGAGGAAAGTTTATAACGCTAAATGCCTACATCAGGAAGTCTGAAAGATCACAAATTTACAACCTAATGTCACACCTCAAGGAGCTGGAGAAATAAGAACAAACTAAACCCAAAGCTAGCAGAAAACAATATATATAACAAAGATCAGAGCAGAACTAAATGAAGTTGAAACAAAAAAATACAATGAAACAAAAAGCTGTTTCTTTGAAAAGAAAAGCAAATTGATAGACCACTAGATAGATTAAGCAAGAGGAGAGAAGATTCAAATAAGCTCAGTTAGAAATGAAAATGGACACATTACAACTGACACCACAAAAATAAAAAAGATCATTCAAGACAACTATGAGAAGCTCTACGCACAAAAACTAGAAAATATAGAGGAAATGAATACATTCCTGGACACATACTATCCCCTAGCTTGAATAAGGAAGAAATAGAAATCCTGGACAGACCAAAAACAAGTAGTGAAGGCTGAATTAGTAATTTAAAAAAACCTCCCAACAAAAAAAATTTAGAACCAGATAGATTCACAGCCAAATTCAGCCAGACATTAAAAGAAAACTAGTACCAATTCTACTGAAATTATTTCAAAAGATTAAGAAGAAGGGAATCCTTTTAAAATCATTCCATGAAGCCAGTATCACCCTGACACCAAAAACCAGAAACAGACCTGGCAAAAATAAAAAAGAGAGAGAGGGAGAGAGAGAGAAAACTACAGACCAATATCCCTGATGAATATAGTTGCAAAAATCCTCAACAAAATAATAGCAAACCAAATCCAACAACACACCAAAATAATTCACCATGATCAAGTGAGTTTTACTCCAGGGATGCAGGGATAGTTCAACATACACAAGTCAATAAATATGATTCATCACATAAACAGAATTAAAAACAAAATTCATATAATTATTTCAGTTGATGCAGAAAAAGCATTTCATAAAATTCAACGTTGCTTCATGATGAAAACTTCAAAAAACTGGGTATAGAAGGAATATACCTCAACATTATAAAAGCCATGTAAGACAGAACCACAGCCAGTATCATACAGAATGAGGAAAAACTGACAGTCTTTCCCCTAAGACCCGGAACAAGACAAGGATGCCTACTTTCTCCACTGTTATTCAACATAGTACTGGAAGTCCAAGCCAAAGCAATCAGGCAAGAGAAAAAACTAAAGGGCTTCCAAATTGGGAAAAAAAGGAAATCAAACCATCTCTGTTTGCCAGTAATATAATCTTACACCTAGAAAACCCTAAAGACACTTCCAAAGACTCCTAGATCTGACAAATGAACTTGGTAAAGTCTCAGGCTACAAAGCTAATGTACAAAAATCAGTAGTTCTGATATGCACCAACAACAACCAAGCTGAGCATCAAATCAAGAATTCAATCCCTTTTACAATAGCTACAAAAAAATAATAAAATACCTAGGAATATACCTGACCAAGACGGTGAAAGATTTCTGCAAGAAGAACTACAAAACACTGTTGAAATTAATTATGGGTGAACAAACAATGGAAATACATCTCATGCTCATGGATTGGAAGAATCAATATCATGACAATGACCATACCACATAAAGCCATCTGCAGATTTAATGCAATTCCTATCAAAATACCAACATCATTATTCACAGAATTAGAAAAAGCAATTCTAAAATTTATATGGAACCAAAATGGTTCCGAATAGCCAAAGCAATCCTCACTAAAAAGAACAAATCTGGAGGCATCATATTACCCGACTTCAAATTATACCACAAGGCTATAGTAACCAAAACAGAATGGTACTAGTATAAAAGTAGATACATAGACCAATGGAACAGAATAGGGAATCTGAAAATAAAGCCAAATACTTATTAATATAACCAACTGATCTTTGGCAAAGCACACAAAAACATAATTTGGGGAAGGCACACCCTTTTCAATAAATGGTGATGGGAAAATTGGATAGCCATATGCAGAAGAATGAAACTGCATCCCTCTCTCTCACTATATACAAAAATTAACTCAAGATGGATTAAAGACTTAAGTCTAAGACCTGAAACCATAAAAATTCTAGAAGAAAACCTAGAAAAAACTCATTTGGACATTGGCCTGGGCAAAGCATTTATGATTAAGACCCCTAAAACAAATGCAACAGAAAAGAAAATAAATATATGGGACCTAGCCAGACACATGGTTCATGCCTGTACTCCCAGCACTTTGGGAGGCCAAGGCAGATGGCCTGCTTCAGGTCAGGAGTTCGAGACCAGCCTGGCCAACATGGCGAAACCCCGTCTCTACTAAAAAAAAAAAAAAAAAAAAATGCAAAAATTAGCCAGGTATGGTGGCACATGCCTGCAATTCCAGCTATTGGGGAGGCTGAGGTAGGAGAATCATTTGAACCCAGGAGGTGGAGGTTGCAGTAAGCCAAGATCATGCCAACGCACTTCAGCCTGGGTGACAGAGCAAGACTCTCTCTCAAAAAAAAGAATAAATAAAAATAAATGGGACCTAATTAAATAAAAAGTTTTACACAGCAAAAGAAATTGTCATCAGAATAAATAGACAACCTACAGAATAGGAGAAAATACTTGCAAATTATGCATCTGACAAAAGACTAATATCCAGAATCTGCAAGGAACTCAAACAAATCAACAAGAAAAAAATCAACCTTATTAAAACATGAGCAAAGGGCATTAATAGACATTTCTCAAAAGAAGATATACAAATGGCCAATAAACATTTAGAAATGCTCAACATCACTAATCACCAGGGGAATGTAAATTAAAACTACAATGGGATACCACCGTGATCCAGTCAGAAGGGCCATTATTAAAAAGTCAAAAAAAAACAGTAGATGTTGACGTGGATATGGTGAAAAAGGAACACTCATTCACTGCTAGTGGGAATATAAATTAGTACAAACTCTATGGAAAACAATATAGAGATTTCTCAATGAACTAAAAGTAGATCTACCATTCAATTCAGCAATCTCATTCCTGGGTATCTACCCAAAGGAAAAGAAGTCACTATATCAGAAAGACACACCTGTACATGTATGCTTATCGCAGGACAACTCACAACTGCAAAGATATGGAATCAACTACTCGGCCATAAAAAAAGAAAAAAAATAGAAAAAAATAATGTCTTTCAGCAACTTGGCTGGAATTGGAGATAAATTCTAAGTGAAGCAACTCAGATATAGAAAAACAAATGCTTCATGTTCTTCTCACTTATAAGTGGGAGCTAAGCTATGGGTATGCGAAGGCATACAGAATGGTATAATGAACATTGGAGACTCAGAAGGGAAGAAGGTACAAGGGGGATGAGGGATGAAAAACTACCTATTGTATACAATGTACATTACCCAAGTGACAGATACACTCAAACCTAGACTTCACTACCATACAATTCATCCATGTAACCAAAAACCACTTATACCCCTAATGCTCTTGAAATAAAAGAATTTTTTAAGAAAAAAAAAAAACACACACAGACACATACACACACCTAAAATATCTTTTTAAAGTCTGGAAAAGAAAAAGAAAAAACACTTTTTTCTTTTTGAGAGATGGAGTCTTGCTCTGTCACCCAGGCTGGAGTACAGTAGGACGATCTCGGCTCACTGCAACCTCCACCTCCCAGGTTCAAGGGATTATCCTGCCTCAGCTTCCCAAGTAGCTGGGACTACAGGCATGCACCACCAGCCCAGCTAATTTTTGTATTTTTTAGTAGATGCGGGGTTTCACTACATGTTGGCCAGGCTGGTCTTGAACTCCTGACCTCAGGTGACCTGCCCGCCTCGGCCTCCCAAAGTGCTGGGATTACAGGCGTGAACCACCATGCCTGGCAAAGAACTCATTTAAGTACAGAATAGGAAGGCTGGTCAGTAGGAAGGTGGCCAAATGATTACCAATATTTTCTAAATGAATCAGGAAGTTATCTTATCAACTAAGAGCACAGAGAAAGGAAATCTCTAGCGTTTAAAGTTGAAAAGGAGAGTGTGATGTGTATGAAACTGTTATCTGGAAGAAAAAGAAATAGAATATACCAAGAAGGTGAAGTTAAACTTCATCTTAGCAGTGCTAAAAGCCCACTTGGATCAGCGAATCTAAATCTAAAGTGAAAACAATCAGCACATTTGGGTATTTTTCTGGAACACTTTTAACTACTTTAGTGCAAGTGCAAAGTAGTCAGAGAATTAGTTTTAACCAGGAAAATATGATAGAGGAAGGCTGGGGCAAGAAAGTGAAGGATGTGTGGAATGAAATCTAAGGACGTTAATGAGGGCGGAGAGAAGATGAGGGACGTGAGGTAACATGGAAGAGTGGCAAGGCCAGTGAACTGAATATTAAAATTAAAACTGATAAAGTTTTGATATTATGGAACCTGAGTACTAGAGTTAGTGAACTGGAAAGTTAGGCGTTGATATTCAGCTTATAGTCTTCATTTCAGAGGCAGTATGGTTTTTGGTAATGACAAGGTCTAGGATACGACTGAGAGAAACAGAGAAGAGAGAGTTGAAAGCAAGGAGATCAAGAAACCAAAGTCAGACTGTTAGATGCATGGCCTGTGTTTTGTTATTGCAATCACTGAGAATGGTGACAGTAATAGTGATAGCCAGAAGGAAAATGAGCCTGGTGCTAAAAGCTAAATTAAAAGGGACAAGAAGGTCAGTGAGTACACTAAAAGCATGTACTTCAAAGGACTAGACTTCTGAGGGACAAGGGCTAGCAAATGCGCTGAGATCCATTGGCTCAGGGAGGACACCTAACCCACTCTCAGAAGTGGATGGGGAGGTAAAAGCAGGCTGCATTTGAGAAGGCTCCAGGGACAACAGATTTTTGTTAGAGTAACAAGATGAAGAAAACATTTAAAAAAAAAAAAAAAAAAGTTTGAAGAAAGAGGAGATTTTGCTGGTGACGACCCTTCCAGAAGGCACCATGGAAGCGTTTGTAAAGTCAAGAATCACAGCAGTGCGCAGTGGCTCACGCCTGTAATCCCAGCACTTTGGGAGGCCGAAGTGGGCAGATCACGAGGTCAAGAGTTCAAGACCAACCTGGCCAACATGGTGAAACTCCATCTCTACTAAAAATACAAAAATTAGCTGGGCATGGTGGTGGGCACCTGTAATCCCAGCTACTCAGGAGGCTGAGACAGGAGAATCACCTGAACCTGGGAGGCAGAAGTTGCTGTGAGCTGAGATCACACCATTGCACTCCAGCCTGGGTGACAGAGAAAGACTCCGTCTCAAAAAAAAAAAAAAAAAAAAAAAAAAAGAATCATGGGAGATTGAGTCAAATTGAGGGTTGTACCAAGCTGTATGTGGACAAGAGTGAGGATGCTGGAGGCTTGGAATTCTGGTGGTGACCACGGTGAACAGGATGTGAAGCTTGATGGTGCAGTCCTGAGAGCTTCTGGGGCAAGGTGGGTCCTCACATCTTATTGGAGCTTTCTTTCCAGGACTATTGTCTCAGTGGTAAAGAGGTATTGTGCTTCTTGGAGCATGAACAATTTTCCTGCCAAAATGAAAGACAATTTCCCTGACTCTGTTGAATACCTGGGATTCTTCTGGATCTTTTGTTTGTCTTACATGACTGAAATTTAAATATACATCCATTACGTGGGGAATTCTGTTTGCAATGAGTAATCTAGACTTTGAAAGTAAAGTATAGCCAGCACTATTTCTTAGATACCAACCTGTTGGAAAACTCACAAGCACTCTCTACTAAATAGTTTCACATCTCCTTTCATGAAGCGCAGGAAAGAGCAGTCAGAAAAATGATGTCTTTCTGGCTTTTTCTCAACCAGCCTGGTTCATCTTGGCCAACACACATGTGCTTTTAGCACTTAAAAAACATTTCTCCAGGAAAACTGTCATGGACACCCAAGTTAATAGGGTCCTTCTTAGGGAATCCACAGCATCCTGGGCTCTTACCCATATACTGACCGCATGGTCATTCCCTCTTATTTGCTTGCCTTCCCTAGAAGGGGGAATGCTATAGACTGAATGTTTGTGTCCTCCCCAAAATTCACATGTTGAAGCTATAACACAATGTCATGGTATTTAGAGATTCAGCTTTTGGGAGGTAATTAAGGTTAGATGAGGCCGTGAGGGCAGAGTCCTCATGATGGGATTAGTGCCCTTATTAGTGCCTTAAGAGACACCAGCGAGCCATGTGAGGACACAGCAAGAAAGCCACCATCTGCCAGCCAGGAAGAAGGCCTTCACCAGCACTTAACCACGCTGGCACCCTGATCTGGGACTTCAGCCTCCAGGACTGAAATAATAAATAAATTTCTATTGTTCTGCCTCCAGTCTATGGTATTTTGTTATGCAACCTAGCAGACTAAGATAGGGTATAAGCTCTTTGAAAGCAAGGACTCTATTTTACTGATTATTCAATCTCCAGTATGGATTACAGTGTTTGGCACCTAGTAGGTGCTTGATAAACAATTAGTGAAGGAAGACATTAATGTAATATAATGCCCATGCTTTTGCATTCATAAAATGAAGCTCATGGTAGCAGAGATATTGTCTACAAAATATGAAACCAAAATTATGTGACCCACAGACCAAAAACAAATGTTCTCAGCCCTATCAGGAAAAAAAACAAAAAAACAAAAAAACCTTGTAAGGTTTATGGTGAAGAGGAGAAAAAGATTGTTTTACCCCATATTATCTCCAATCATATGATAGAGGCAACCTCACTTCATGACTACTCACTTCACTGCTCTTATATTGCCTAGCAGGATCTGCTATGGGCAGACTTTGGGCTAGCTGCCTGTGGAACACAGGCAAAGAGAAATTTTTTTTAAATATACTAAATTTAAATAATTGAAAATTGGGGAAAATACTGCCAAAGCAACAAAAAAGGTGCCAGGAAGGAGAATAGAGGGAAACCTACTTAAGTGGGGTGACCAGAAAAGGCCTCTTTAAGAATGTGACATTTTAACTGAGACCTGAGGATAGACAGAAAAAAAAGGTATTCCAGGCAGAGTAAAAAAACCTGTGCAAAAATCCTTAGATAGACTAGAGTTTAAGAAGCCCAGTATAGATGAGGCTGCATAAGTGAGATTAGCAAGGTAAGCAAGTCTTGAAGGTCAGGGTCGAAATTGAGACTTTATTGTATACATACAGGACACTCTTGGAGGATCTTAAACAGAAGGATGGCATCATATTCATTCAGTCAGTCAGTTATATATTGAACACCTGTCATGTGACAGGCACTATTAGGTGCTGGCGCATGTATGCCCTAGCATTTCGTAAGCAACAACAGGCCATCCTCTGTGTCACTGTCACATGTCTAAATTCATCTCCCCCCTAGACTAGATACATGAACATGGGAGTAATATTTTAAAAATACAACTGTAAGTCTATCAAAGTTACTTTGACTGTAAATACTTAAAATTAAGAAAATTCATCTTCACTGACTCAATGTACAAATGAATAAATGATAGCAAGGCCAACTGCAGCTCTAAATAATAGAGAATGTAAATGATTCAAGCATAAAGTGGTTAGAGTTCCCTGAATAAATATTTTCCTATAGTCATGTATAAATAATTCAGATTTCTGTCTGAACCACCTGTCCATGTTCCTAGGGAAACTAAAGTGAATACATGCCTGTCTGTGACTCTACTCCCTGTATCAAAAGTCAAAGTGGACACGGCTACAGAGGGGAGAGAGGTTCTCTTCACATTCTGTTGTTGGATCACTTTCTTATCCACAATCGTCCCAGAAGCCATAGACAATAAAGGAAAGAGGAATTGATGTGAAGGAATTGGATAGGGAGGTTCTCACCCTTCCATGTGTGCGGATAGTTTGGTTGTGTTTTAAAGACTCCAGACCACACTCCAGGCCATCTAAAGATCCGGCTTCCATTTCTAACTGCCCTTACTAGAGCCTTAGGAAAAGCATTTAAATGCACTGAGACTTGGGTTGCTTCTCTTACATAGTAAGGAAAGAACCAGGACAGATAAGATAATAATGATAATTTTTCTTTTTCTTTTGAGACGGAGTCTCACTCTTTCACCCAGGCTGGTTTGAGCGGCACAATCTCTACTCACTGCAACCTCTGCCTCCCAGGTTCAAGCAATTCTCCTGGCTCAGCCTCCTGAGTAGCTGGGATTACAGGTGTGTGCCACCACACCCGGCTAATTTTTGTATTTTTTTTTTTTTATTTTTTTTTAGTAGAGATGGGGTTTCCCCATGTTGACCAGGCTAGTCTCAAACTCCTGACCTCAGGTGGCTGCCTGCCTCGGCCTCCCAAAGTGCTGTGATTACAGGCATGAGCCACCACACCTGGCCAATGATAATAATTTTAAATGGTATTGAAAAAAGATAATTAAAGCCCCATGGTGGAGACTGAGACTGGGAATGGTGAGAATTCTGAGTTAACCATTTTGGAGAAAGATTAAACTGGAGGTGCCAGTCACTCTGCACTAAAGGAAATATTAAGATTCTACACAACACACATTGTGAATTTACATGTGAGAGGGAAATAGTATGCATTTTATAAAAGTACGCTTGCTCATGCATTCATTTATGTATAAAAAATTAGAGTTGTGGGAGATAAGAGACCTACCACTATCAAAGGGAAACCAAGAAATTATGACAAAAAAAATGAAGATTGAGATTTATCCTGCCTCTGTCTATATTTACAAAAAGGGAGCTGAAATCCCAGCTGATGTGTTGTCAGTTCCCTGGGTTCTAAGCCAGAGGACTCAGTAGTTCAGGGGTGTGCTTTTCTTTCTGGATTTGTTCTGTCTAGCACAGAGGTTGACACAAGAGTAGGAGTTAGGTGATAGGATAAACACATTAATTAATTTATTTTTAAATTTACGCCTTCACTAATCCAATCAATTGCATGGAAGTACAACCTGCTTCAGAGAAGTAGTGACAGAGCCAAAGGAATGTGGAACTTTGTTTATAATACTACATTTACAAGAAAAGAGTTATCAAAGTGTCAGTCACTGAAAAACGTGTTGCTCATTCACCTACTTAATAAAAAATAAAAATGTAAAAACTCATGATATAAATAATAAAGTAGAAAAACCAAATCTGAACAATAAGATTTCCAACTGACCACTGGTATATCATCAAATGGAAAAGGCAGCCATTTTAAAAACAAGACTTACCAAGCCTTTGGGAAAGCTTGAAGGTAGCTAAATCTGTCATTGGTATATGCAGCCACCAGATGTCACTATTGGCTTAAGCAAATATACTCTAGCTCGCTCTAGGCTAATTTGCACTATTTGGAATCTTAGAGACCTTGGAGGGCATCCTACCTAGACAGTTGATGAAACTGAAGCTCCAGTTAGCTCCTAACTACTTGCAGAGACATCAGGGCTCAATCTAGAATCTTCAAACTCCCTTTCTATTTCTTTCCCTTTTCCATCCATGTTTTTGGTTTTTGTTTTTTGGTGGTGATGGTGGTGTTTTTTAACTAAATCAGTCCCATAATGCTCTTCAGGTTAGTAAATGACAACTAGGAAGACGAAGTATATTAAAACAGTTGCCTGTATCACAGGACTTAGATGCGAGTAATTGTGTTTGCTCACCTTTTCCCTGTTTAAAATGCTGCACTCTTGGGTGTTGCCAGTTGGAACAGATCTTTTCATAAAGGCAAAGGAAGTAGTGACAAACTTGCCAATCGAAGTCCAATTAAAATGTATTCCTTTTAGGTAGGTGACATTTAAACAGTAGTCCCTAGAAGGCAGTTCACATTTCTGAAATTTACAAATGACTTTTTCATTGAATGGGTATACCCAAGATTATTCCTTAGTTTCTCTATTTCTTAATAAGCATGAATAATAAATGTTAATATCCTTTGTTGTTAATCTTTTGGTTTCTCTCTGTAGACTAGTAAGTAGTCTTCCATTTACACAAATCTATTTTCTCTCCAGAAAGACTCCCTCTGAATCCTCATCCTCACTCAAATATTCTAACAAATGGTTCTTTTTCACTACTATCTCTTCCTTCTCATCCTCACAACTTTTACTGCCTTCTCAGGGAGAAAGCATCTAACAGATTTCCACTTCCTAAAAATGCTACATACTGTATCTTGGAAGTTCCTCCACTCCATAAAAACTCTCCATATTGTTTTCCCCCACTACAAACAAAAATCTCAAAACAAGAAACAGTACGTGGCAAGAGCAAGACATGAAGAAAGACAAAAACCAAGAGAGAAAACAAAGAAGTACGAGGAACAGAAATGCAAAAGAAGAAAACGTCAGCCCAGTGTGGTAGCTAACACCTGTAATCCCAGCACTTTAGGATGCCAAGGTGGGAGGATCACTTGAGTGCAGAAATTTGAGATTGGCCTGGGCAACACAGTGAGGCCCCACCCTTACTAAAAAATATTTTTAAATTAGCCAGGTATGGTGGCACATGCCTGTAGTCCCAGCTACTCAGGAGGCTGAAGCAGGAGGATTACTAGAGCCTGGCAGATCAAGGCTGCAGTGAGCTATGATTGCACCACTGCATTCCAGCCTGGGCAACAGAGCAAGACCCTGTTCAAAAAAAAAGAGAAGAAGAAGAAGAAAACTTCACATAGGTACTTCTGGCTTGTTCTTATTTAATCACATGATTCTAGTACTGCGTTTTTTACAGCCCCATACTTTTGTTTTTCTTTTATTTGGCAACAGAATTATGTTCATTATTCAAACAAATGACAGAATTGTGTAAGCCAAAATGAACAAAAATACATAATTGATTTATTTAAGTCTTAAGAATAACAGTTGAAGTTTGAATAAAATTTGCTGCTAACAACATGACATTAAGGATAATTTAAATATATTCGATGCAGTCATTTATTCCAGTTTCATGAACATTCAGTAGCTTTTTACCTTTAAGTTGCCATCAATGGACCTCTTACACATTCAAAATACTAGCATTATATCATTAACACTTTTCTAATCAATGGGTTGAGTAATATAGAACTTATGAAAATACGTATTGCCATTCTTTTTCAAATGAGCTACATGGTACCTCCATTAACATAACTATATTGATCTAATTTCATTATTTTCAGCAGAATGCAATTTGGAAATAAAAAATTGATAAATGGGAGTCACATGAGGAGAGGAGTTTAAACAAAAGGTCATAAATTATAAAGCCTCAATAAGGAAGCTCCTAGATAACTGCCGTGATGTGAAAGTGTTAAGTACATGCATTTCTTTTTTCTTTTTTTTTTAAGAAAATCTTACATTTTGGGGGGTTTTTTTGTTTTAATAATTTTATTTTTATTTATTTATTTATTTATTTTTGAGACAGAGTCTGTCTGTGTTACCCAGGCTAAAGTGTAGTGGTGCGGTGTTGGCTCACGGCAACCTCTGCCTCCCAGGTTCAAGCGATTATCTTTCCTCGGCTTTCTGAGTAGCTGGGATTACAGGCACCTGCTACCATGCCTGGCTAATTTTTGTATTTTTAGTAGGGACAGGGTTTCGCCATGTTGGCCAGGCTGGTCCTGAACTCCTGACCTCAAGTGATCCATCCACCTCTCCTTCCCAAAATGCTGGGATTACAGGCATGAGCCACTGCGCCTGGCCTAAAATCTTATAGCCACTGTGCCCGACCAAATTTTTTACATATTTTATCCATTTTATTTCAGCCAGACTAAATCTATTGGTGGTAGATAATTTCATCTCCTTTTCAGAGAGGTAGTTTGAATTCACCTACTTACGTAAGTTATTTATCACATGGACTGAAGGAGACTCAAATCACAGCCCTGGATCAAAATATTAGATACTACGCTCAGAGATTCTGATTAAATTGGCCTGAATGTGGTGTGGACATCAGTTAATTAAAACCTTCTCAGGTGATTCTAATAGGCAGGCAAGATTAAGAATCACTGCACCAAACCTCACACCTTACACATACAGATGTGAACACATTATTGCTTTATTATTTTCAGTGTTATTTATACAGGAGTTTACTTCCAAGTTAGGTTTAACATGTGTTTAGAAAAATCTGCCAAGTTACTGCAAAAGGTGATCACAAATTAAACATTCTTCAAGGTCAAATGAATAAAGAATAACTAGTACATGCACCTTCATTCATTGTCTCTGAATTAATCAGTGAATTCATTAGTTAACTTCCAAAAGCTGATTCTAAGGAACTTCCAAAGAATGTTATTGGTGTTGCCCCCAAAATTGAAAAGAAAATCCAATATCAAATAATTTGGGAATAAATACACATTTATACAGGATCTTTTAGAATCTATAACATGCTAATAGATTGCAGATCTCCAAGAGGGACAGAATTCCCTGTGTGGCATGCAGTAAATATGTGTTGAATGATTGAATGAACCTTGGGTCTAATGTTTCATGGAAACACACTTTAGGAAATGCAATCCAAAGATATTTCTTTTAAAGAAATAATAATTGAGACTTAGAACCAAAATGTTACCCAAAGATTTCACTCTGCAAGTCTGACATACCACTTGGTTTTTAGTATTCTTTTGGATATATCACGATATTGCCTTCAAATATTTGGACGTTTTCTACCAGAAGCACAGCATAGTGGTTAAGAGTAGAAACTTAAGATTTGTTAGGTTCACATCAGGCATTTTTTACTTAATCTCTCTGTGCTTCAATTTCTTCACCTGTAAAATGGGGAAATGGATCACACCTGTTTCATGGTATTGCTGCGCTTGCTAAACATAGGTCATTGTTATTATTATTGTAACAGAATATTGAATGACATTGAAAAGTAAGATACAAAATTGTCACATAAAAAACATAAAAGGAAATTTCTGAGAACCCACCCCATAAATTCTGAACCATCTGACCCACTACAAGGATATGAAAGAGTTGAGAGAGGAAAGGAAAGGGGATGTTTGTGAAGACAGCACTTGGGGGAGAATAATTGCCTCATTATTAGTTTCTATCATCACACTCTATTGAGAGGGACTCCCATGGGTCCACTTTGAATTCCTAAGTGGGGCCTCCCTTCATTTTGGGGACACTGGCCCTGCATTCTGCCTTCTGCCCAGGAAATCTAGAGGGCCAAGGATGGTAGAATAACTGCTTTGAGGACAGTTATTCCCACATGCATTTCCAGGGTTTTTCAGGTCAAAGGACCCTAGAGTGTTTCCTGTGGACCAGAGGCGGGCAGCAAATGAGAGAGAGTTAACATGAGTCTGGCCCAGTGCAGGTCCTAGAGGGCAGCATCAAGAAGCTGGGGGCAAGGCCAAATTCCTAGGATCCAAAGCAGGAGGAACAAGTGGCCACCTGGACTTGACGGGGTTCTGCAGCCAGCAACAAGGGGACTGCAGGAGAGGTCGCCAACGAAGGTAATCAAAAGCCTCACAAAAGTGGCCTACAGGGGAAGGCATCAGATTTAAACCAGAAAGCTCAACATGGGTAAATAGAAAAGAGCTAGTGAGGGCCCTTTTAGGGACAGACTGCTGGGGAAGCAGGCCCAGGATGGGCCAAGGGAGCTCTGCCCTTTAAATCGAGGTCAGAGCCTGGCTAATATCTTGGGCCCACAATCTAATTACTGAATTGAGCCTGTGTTCATGATCTTAATTGACATTAGGATGGTGTACTACTTAAGCATGAGCAGAAAAGGCATAAGGTCTCCAGAAATTTGCTTCCAGGAGCACCTAATGATTACTGAATAAATTTTAAAGGAGTAGCGGCCAGGCGTGGTGGCTCACGCCTGTAATCCCAGCACTTTGGGAGGCCAAGACGGGCAGATCATGAGGTCAGGAGATCGAGACCATCCTGGCTAACATGGTGAAACTCCGTCTCTACTGAAAATACAAAAAATTAGCTGGGTGTGGTGGCGGGCACCTGTAGTCCCAGCTATGCGGGAGGCTGAGGCACGAGAATGGCCTGAACCCAGGAGGTGGAGCTTTCAGTGAGCCGAGATCACACCACTGCACTCCAGCCTGGGTGACAGAGGGAGACTCTGTCTCAAAAAAAAAAAAAAAAAAAGGAGTAGGAAAGACAAAAATAAGTTGATTTGACGATATGCTGTGAATCCTGAGGTTTACACACCAGATAAATATGTATGTTTTTAGCCAGAATATGTCATGAATTCCCTTGAATTGAGGAATGGTGATACATACCCTCAATTTTACATCCATGCTACTCATAGTGTGATCTATGAGCCAGAAGCATCAGTATCATCTGGGAGATTTTTAAATAATGCAAACTCTCAGGCCACACCCCAGACCTGGTGACTCAGAACCTGCAGTTTAACAAGATCCCCTGGGGATTCATATGCATATGAAAGTTAAAGAAATATTGCCTTATACCACCCAGCCATCCATCAGCAAGTCTTTGTGACATTATAATACCTTCTAATTGCAACAAAACCAGTCCATTGAAGCTATATCATACAAGACTCATAACAGCAACAAATATTTTATAGCACTTTGGCATTATAAAGCTCTTCTACAATTTTATTTTATCGTTGTCATTCTCACATGACATGTCATGCTTAACTTTTAATCTGGTGTGTTATTTCACGTGTTATCTCTTGCATTTAGTGCATAGGAAACTGGTTAGACGAGTGACAGGAAAACCTGTCTTTAACACCTGGTGTTTCAGGCCACCTTCCAATAACAAAGGAAGATTAGAGAGTTTACCGTCTGTTATTGCATAATGTGTGCTCATTACCTTATCTTTGCAATGCACCATGTGGCTTCTAGATTCTGTGGGTAATAAATAAGAGACAGCCCTGCAGATTACCATAGCCTCAGGGAAAACTTGCTTGGGTGTCCTCATCAGCAGAAATGAAGACAAATTACCTCTTTCGGTTCTTCACTCTCCCTTATATCAACCTCTCTCTCTAACTGGAAAGCCCCTGGCTGCAAATCAAGAGGCAAATTATTTTCTGAACTTTAGTGGTTGGATACAAGGATGAACATATAAATAAGTTTCACTTTGGAGAACCCAATAAAATGCAACATGGTGCCAGGGTGGCGCTCAAGACCCATGCCAGGTGTGAGAAGCAGGGCTCATGGTATGTGGAGATGCCAAATCAGTGTTTGTTGCATGAATAAATGAATCATAAATGAACTGGTCTGCAATGCATATCCTCAAGACCACTTGGTATTCCTAAATCCCTATGTTTCTCTGATGAAAGAAATCTTTAGGCAGTATTTCTTTTTCATTCCTTCTCATACTTGAACTTGTAATAGATACGGGAATTCTGTTGTTTCGGGAGAAAAATTCTAAAATCCAGACCTTCCTAAGATCACTAGCTATAGAGTTAGAGGTTTAAGTCCAGGTGCCACCACTTGAAGGCTGTGTAGTCTTGAGGAGTTACCTAACTTTTGGAGCATTATTTAAACATTTGAGGTCTATTTCCTAAAACCCATAGATGTGGCACAATCCAAAAGAAGCACCAGGCTCTGCTCCTGCCTCCCACCTAAGGGTCTCATCACCTTTCTGCCTGGCCAGTTCTCTTGCCAATCACTCTTCTAATCAGAAGTTCTGTCTTCTCTTAATTGTGTATAATTACTGTCTAACCTGTGGTCACTGATGTTCTTAATAGTTTGTCTTTGAAAGTGAACCTTCTTTCCCAGATTCTTTTTCACTTGCATTTTCTACAAAGGTATTTCATCCTATTTAGCTAACAACATAATTTTATAGTACCTCCATAGGGCATCCCAAACTTAAATCTAGCATAAAGTAAGGCAATATTGTTACTCATGATTCACGTGAGTCCTCCTGCATCCCCAGCATTCTGCTTGGCTCAGAGCACGTGTTTTCTAAATATTTGTTCAGTGAAGGAGACCAAATTGAACCAGAAATTTGTTTAGACTTCCATTTTTTATTTCTTTCCTCTTTCTCCCGACTCTTTTCTCATAAAGATCTAAAAACTAAACTTTATTTGAAAAGAGTTAATTTTAAGTAAACGAAATCATTTTAACATATCTATCAAGAATTTTTCATGCATCCAGCTTTTTTTATTTTGGTGTTAGATAAAATCAATGATTTGACCAAGTTGGTGCATAACTAAATGATATTAAGTTACAGCTTACATTCACTTGTGCTCAGTCTGCTATTTAAAACTAAATTATTGCCAATAAAGATAGTCAAGTTTTCTGTAGCTTTTTTACAAATCTTAATGATTTGTACACATAAACAAACACATAGACAATTTCATTGGGTAGTTTTAGAATTATCAGAACTACTAGTGTTTATTTGGGTGTCCTATCTATTATTCTATAAATACACTACAGTTTAATTAACTACGTAACAGATATGGTTGAGATCGGAGTAAGAGAGCTAGTTTCAATATACTTTTTGTGAGCAGCATTAGAAAGATAATTTTTAAATTGCTATTGTAAAGAAACAATAACAAAGAAACATAACCTAACACAGTGTCCAACCTGTGATAGGCACTCAGTAGATGTCTGGCTGGATAAATGGACACAGAGAAGACACATAAATGTGGGATATATAAGTGTACACTTTCTTAAAACTATAGAATACCCTTATATTAGGGGAGATAGAAGAACATGTTTTTATATTCAAGAATCTCAAATATGATAAAAATAAATAATGTTCAATTTGCCACTCAAAAAATAGAAGAGGAAAATCATTTAGATCAATGTAAGAATGTTTTCATTCTCCCTTATTAATTTGAGCTAACAGAAAATACAAAAATCTAAGAAGAATTATAGGTTTAATGTATTAAGGAAGGAAGGCACTGCAATTAAATTTTGCAAACAGTATGAATGCCTCTTTAGAAGGAATTGATAATAAAAATGTTAGTATAAATTGAAAAAAAATCAAGAGCATTGAAAAAATTCAGAAGAAAAAGACAAAATTAATTTATAAAGACAGATCATTGCAACACAGTAAGTACCAATAATGCAATAGCAGAGAAACACAGCAGGAAGCCAGGAAGGAACTAGTTTCACAGTAATAGATTTACAGTACAAGAAAATGTTTTTTAAAAAGAATCATTAGGAAATGTTCTGGAATGATACGGGTTAACAGAAGCTAAAAGTGACATTTATTTTATAGAAAATACACACACCGCAGTATGGCCTATGTATAAGAAAGGTTTATTTAGAGTTTACATTTCCTTCTTGTTGAATTTCTTAAGGAGAGCTAAATCTAAATAAAAAAATTTCAACTTATGATTTTTAAATTGTATTTACACTAAGTAGTACAACAGATAAAAGTCCAAAGAAAAAATAATAACTTGTTTAAAAAATATTTATCTCTCCATTAAAGTGCTTCATGTTGTTCCAAGTCTTTTAAAACATCAATAAGATGACATGGCATCAACAAAAATCAAAAAGTGATGATAATTATCTTCCCAAGTAAGTCCCTTTTCTCTTTGGTAAAGAAGAGAAAAAGTAAACATTATAAGGCTCTTTCAAGCTCACTAGCACTCTTAAATTTACAAACCTGGGGAGGGGGTCATTTTCTCTGAGGCAGATAATTCAAATGGCTGGATATTTTTAAAGGAACATTAATTGTTTATAAATGTAATTTGCTATCTTATTTCTTCAGTGAATACCATTTCATATTAGTGATCTGAAATCGTTAATGTTTTCCTCCTCCCTGGCCAGTGCCTACTTTTCTGACACACTTGATCTGTTCTCTATAATGCAAACCCAAAGTTAACTGGAAAAGAACAAAGCTAAACCTTATCATCATCTACAAGAGTGATTCTAAACACATTGACAATCGAGCTAGACAAATGAGATATAATTTCATATTTACATTTAACTATTGCTTAAAAATACTTTGAAGTATAGTCCTTTAAACGTTCAAAGTTAGAGTGTTTCTGGTTGAGTCACTAAACCAGCATTAAAGTAAAATACATGGTTTCTTTTTAGTTCTGTTTTATTTTTAATAATGTTGAGCCAAACATCTATTCAGATCAGTAGCAAATCACAAAGGTTACAGGAGCTGAGCTGTCCCCAAATTTTTATAGATAGTAAGAAGAAAGAGGGTCCATGATTATGTTCTCTCAGTCTTTTACTTCCACGGTCTTCTGGATTACTCAATGAATATTTAATAAATGAATGGGTGAGGGAAGGAAAGAAGGAAGAAAGGAAGGGATGGAAAGAGGGAAGGAAGAAGGGAGGTAAGGGGGAAGGAAGGAATTTTGTGATGTAAAAGTACTTAAACCATCTCAAAAATCACTTGACAAAACAAGCCTGCCCAGGTGATGTGAGTTTTCTGGGACACAGCAGGCAGTCCCCCATTTGAAGAAAAAAATCTGCTTGCAACAATTTTTTCTTGTGGCCTAAATTTTCTCATTCATCAAAAAGCCTTTTATACCACCATCAGTGCACATGGGAATAGTCCGAGTCACAGTAACTGAAAGTCAATTTCACTTAGCAGCATTTCTCAAATGTTGACCCATGACTGGCAGAGACTTTATGTCAGAGTCTGCCTGAGACAGAGCTGTTTTGCACTTGTTATCTCAGAGTAATTGTCAGCAGCAACTCACTTCACTCTCCTAAGTGTGCTAGTTTGAAAATAATTTATATGGTCATTCAACCAATGACTAAATGCATTTGACACTCCTGGTTCTTACTAAAAGCAGAGCTTACTGGGTCCCACCTTGAAATGAATAAATGAGATTTTTTTTTTTTCGGTGCAGGCCCAGGATAATACATTTTAACAAGCCCTCCTTCCTCCTGCACTGACCTCCCGCTCAGGTTAGGTGGCCCCTGGTCTCCCCACAGGTGCTGGGACCCAGTCAACTCCTTATAGCCTGGAACTGCTGAATTGTTCTTTGGTTTCCAGGCCATGGCTTGATAGTCTGTTGTCACCCCAGTTCCATTTTGAGTAAATGACCTTTTAGACAAACTGGCAACAAAAGTTTTCAAAACTTTAAAAAAATAATAAACAAAATAGAAGAATCACTGCATTCCCCAACCCCCTAATAATTGTTAGGAATACTAACGTGTGAGAACCACTGCATTATTATACAATAAAGACTATTATATTTCAATGGGCAAAACCCCAGAAAGGCCAGTAAATAAAGAAGATAGGCCAGCTGCAGGGGCTCACATCTGTCCTCCCAGAACTTTGGGAGGCCAAGGCGGGCAGATCACTTAAGGCCAGGAGTTCAAGACCAGCCTGGTCAACATGGCGAAACCCCATCTCTGCCAAAAATACAAAAATTAGCCAGGCGTGGTGGCACTCACCTGTAGTCCCAGCTACTCCAGAAGCTGAGGCACGAGAATCACTTGAACCCATGAGGCAGAGGTTACAATGAGCTGAGATCATGCCACTGCCCTCCACCCGGGGTGCAGAGCAAGACCCTGACAAAAAAAAAAAAAAAGAAGAAGAAGAAAGAAGAAAAAAAAGAAAGAAAAGAAAAAAAGGCAGGGATCTACCATCTTACTATCTTGTCTGGCCACTGCCTGAAAGACAAATACGTGGCTTCTGTTCTTAAGTCCCTATTAAAGGTTTCTTTCTAAGAAAAATTTAAGAAAATAAAGAAAAGCAGATGAGGTGACATTGTTGAATAATATGCCTAACGCCACCAATATATAATTTTGCTGATTTGGCAGGTTTCTCCATGGTGTGTATCCACTGCTGGCAGGACATGTGTCTTTGTCTCAGTGGCAGCATGGTTGATGAAATGGCAACATATGAGGAAGCTAGTGCAGGAGAACTTCAACCAGGTTCTGCATGTTTTCATCCTCTAGTTGCCATTACTCCAGGTCCATGTGTCTTCACGTCCTGACCTAGTTTTCTCACCAGCCTGGCTAACCTAGGCTACCTGTAAAAACTCATTCATTCCAGATGGCTGGGGTTTTTCCCTCCACATGTCATCCTCCCTAGTTCCTAATTTTAACTCTAGAAAAATGAATGTAATTACTCCAGTAATGCTGTTTTTTCCACCAAAGAATTAAGGGAAGGGGAGATTAACTCAGATGTCTTCTTCTTGTAGCTTGCTTCTTCACAAATACTTGATAATGTTTAGCTAAAATTGAGGAACCACATCTAGGATCACTGTATATATAAGTAGTCTTTAATTTCCACATTTGTTAATGTTCTTTGGTTGCAAAGAGTGTAAAACAACTCTGGTTAATTTAGGCAAAGAGGAAAGGTTATCAGAAGGACTATAGAGCACTTCATAAAATGCAGGGGACGAGTGAGGGACAAAGGCTCAAAAGGACAAGAAATGGGGACACTCCAGGGCCTCAGTAGGAGTTTACACATCTCCCCATCTCTCTGTCTCATCATGCCAGATGTTAATCATCAAAATGAAGAACATAGGTGGCAACTCCCAGACAAGCAGCCATGGCCAGGAAGACAGAATCACAGAGCACAGATGTGATCTCCTGGGGCTACATCTGTATACAAACAAATAATCCTTCTAAGAAAGGAGCCATGCTTAGCCATAGCCATACAGCTACCCCCAAAGCTATCTGCTACGATCTACCCTCTGGCTGCCCAGAACACCCACATGCTTGCTTACTCACATACATATCTTTCTTTATCTGTATCAAAAAAAAAAAAAATCACCATAATGCATGATTCAACCAAACATCACACAATGGCAACAGGAGACAACCAAAGTCATTTCCAGTAACTGCACTCAGGGGTGGGACATTGTCCTTCAAGTCTATGACCTCTGACTTACGTCCATTCATTCTCAGTTATCACAATCCCATCTCAGTATTCTTCAGTCTATGAACTACACGGTGGATTTAATTGATATTTAGATGACTTTATATAGCTCTGGGAGAAATGAAGAGAAAGAAAATTTATTTACTTCTCATGTTTAAAGGAAATGTGAGATAAATAGTATACTTAGCAGGAAATACTGGGGAAAGCTACTGTGCTCCATTCTGCAAGAACGCATACGACTGCTGCTGACATATAAAATATGTACTTTCCCTGTTTACTCCAAGTTCTCCTGGCTTTCAGCCAACACCTCAGCTTGTCAAGCATCTTTGCCCTGATTGTATACAGAATACAAAATCTCCAGGTGGCAATCTCAGCTCCCAATTCAATAAAACCTACTTTAAAAAAAAAACTCTGCTTGAAGCACTCCTCCATTGGGTACTGAATTCCTTATGCTAAAAGAGTTAAGGGAATATTTTTTAAAATTAAAGCAAAAATTCTAAGAGTGAGAGAATAGGTATAATTGTAAGAGGTGCCTTCATCCCTAGATTCTTAGGTTGTGTTCTGGTTCTGAAAGTAATAACCAATGTATTAGTCATTGTTTCTGCTCATGTTCTATATCTCACAACATAACCTGCCATATCACATCTGCTATTTTTCAAATGGCATCAGGGCTAAGTTTTCAATAGGTCATTCCAGTAGTTTCATCAGGATGACCGGATATTTACACAGTAAGGCCAGTGAGTTATTAGCCTATTGCCTTACTTATCTTATCAAGTGGTGAGTTCATTGGTCAGAGGCCATATATAGAATCCTGCTGATGTGTTAGTGGCATGTAAGCAGGGAAAGCAAATCCAAGTTCAGAAAGACTATTCCAGTGATGATAAGTCCATGATAAAGAAGCATTCCCAACTTAAAATAATTTAGCCACTACCAGGCAGTAGACCAAGTTCCTGAGAGGTGCAGTGCCAGTCACTGCTGTTAACAATATATAGATGAGTCTGGTAAAAGGAGATTTATGCTGTTAGACCCAATTATTACCTCCATTCTGGCCATAATATCTGTTACATCCATGAGCCAAGAAACTGGCTGGGGACAGAAAATGACTGACTCGCGTAGAATAAATCACTTTGTTCTCCTGGATATTAACAAACTAATACGGTTTTGCCGTGTCCCCATCGATATCTTAACTTGAATTGTAGTTCCCAAATCCCTACATGTCATGGGAGGGACCTGGTGGGAGGTAATTGAATCATGGGGATGGTTTTCCCCATGCTATTCTCGTGATAGTAAGTTCTCACAAGATCTGATGGTGTTATAAAACGCTTCCCACTTTGTTCAGCTCTCATCCTTCTCCTTCCTGCCATCATGTGAAGAAGGATGTGTTTGCTTCCCCTTAGCCATGATTGTAAGTTTCCTGAGGCCTCCCCACCCATGTGGAACTGTGAGTAAATTAAACCTCTTTCATTTATAAATTACCCAGTCCTGGGCAGCTCTTTATAGCAGTGTGAGAGCAGACTAATACACAAACTCTTCTATAATAATGGCTTCTCAGTGAGGACTCACATGAACCCACATGTTTTCACACTTCAGGCCAATTTTCAATAGTGCATCAACTTTCCTTAAAACCTACTTGTCATCAGTTCTCCAATCTTGATCCTTCTAAGTCTCTGACCATCTAATCAGACCAGGACTAAAAATGACTCATTGTGTACTCATCAGCTTTAAGCATCTCTCAAATCTCAAGTCCTTTCCCCAATATCCCCACCATTGCCCAAGTCAGTCTGATCCCTCCCTCAGAAACATCTCTGACTCCCCACAATTCAGAAATCAAAGGGTTAACATCTGGCAAAACTGGACTTCGAGACTAGTTTCAGTGTTAGATTCCAATTGTCTTACTTGTTAAATATTTTTAATATCACCTCTGAGCAAATTATTAGCTCAGGAATTGGTGTAGATCCTGACCTCAGATAAAGTTGACAATATTTCCTTCCAGGTCAAGTAGACAGTGAAATTTATGCTCAAAATCAATTATTGTGAGCATTTTCCTTCTCGACTGTACTTCACAGCCACACTGAAGGACAGCAACACCTCCTCTCATCCTGTGTGGTGCAAAGTCATCTGCACACCAGGTTCAAGTTAGGTCTCTCAGTGAAGAACTCTCTCATTGGGCCACTAGTCACTGGAAACTCTCCATGAAGCATAGGACGAAAGAGTAATGTAGTAGGAATACAACTACCTGCTTGTACCATTTACCTGTGTTTTTAGGCTTCTCCACAGGCTCAGCCTCATAGGATTTTTTTCTTCCTTTTTAGTTCACTCAATGTGGACTACTGTTGGGAATGCTTGACTTTATGGCTAAGTACCTGAGACAACACTCATTCCATGTCAGGTATCAAAGTACTGAGATCATCTTATACCAGAGAGTTGGGTCTTTCAGTCTCTATCAGAGCCCAGGAACAAGCCAGGAGTCATGTTTCAAAATAAAGGGTCATCTGCTAAAGGGGTCTTTGCATTTTCCCAAACACAAAAGTTTTCCTCTGTGATGGCTCTTGTAGGCACTTGTCATGGATGCCATATAGCTCTCCAATGGGCCGCACACCATTTCAGCAGCACCAAATCCATTTGCTCACAAGGGCCAAGGGGCAGAGCTGCTTGCCTTGCAGCCTGAGCCAGCTGGACAGCTCCTTCTCACTTTGGGCCTCACTCAAAACAGACAGCTTTTGACAGGTCAAGGTCACCCAGAAAAAAGTCAGAGTATGACACCCAAAAGTGGCACTACTACTTCTCAAACCTAAAGAAGCCCCTCACACTATGCCTGGTAATTTTTTTAATATTTGTGGATAAATAATTCATTACTTCATATTAATTACAAACTGAATGTCCAACTTCAAAGTGCTAAAATTTCCAAATGCTGCTACATTATATTAATCACATTTGGTGATTATTTTTCTCTTGCTTTGTTTTATTCCTGATTTAAAATTACCTTGTTATGAAAAGAACTGGAAGTGCCTTGTTATGTCACATTATTGCTTCTTCCTAATAAGATGACAGCAAGAAGTTACAGAGTAAGACAACATCTTAAGAAGTTCAAGAAGTAAGTTAATCATTTAGCTACATTCAGTTTTTATGTTGAGTCCGTGTGCAGAACTCTGCCTGTTTGTAAAACTATTTAAGGACCACTCAAAAGAAAATCTTAGAATCTTTAGTCCTGCTATAAGACAAGTAAAATAAATGTTGCCCTGCCTAAGTGGGGAATCATCCTTTGCTATGTTCTTTCTTTGGAAGCCATCATGGCAAAGCCTTTAAAATGTAAATATTTATCAAGCATTTTAAAATAAGTCACTTTTTTGTCCATTCTCTTTAACAAAAATCAGAAGTAAGTTAATACCTACATTTTTATGAGCCATGATTTCAATGGTTCTCACACAAGTTGATTTTGAGTGCACCCAAGAAGTGCTTCATCTACTTCTGCAAGTATTTATTGATGATTACAACGTGCAGGGAGGCAACAGAGAAATAAGACTCAGACAACACACCATCAAGAAGTTTATAGCCCAGTGGGGGATATTAATAAGTAAATATAAAATTACAATATAGTTTGACAAGTTGTAAGACATGACAAACCTGAGAGTGCTATGGTATTAGGGATTAGGGAAGGCTTTCTAAAGGAAATGATGTCTAAGCTGAGGCCTAAAGAGAAAAGTAGAAGCCACCCAGACCAAAATGCTAGTAAATGAAGGGAAGGGAGTATATATAGGGCAGAGCACATTATGTGCAAAGACTCTGAAACCACAGAGAGCCTAGCATGTTTGGGTATCAAAGGCAGTTCAGTCAGGCTAGCTCTTAGAACTGGGTGGTGGTGGTGGTAGTGGTGGAAGAATAGAGAGGGTAATTGAAATATATGAGTGTGACACACACAGTTCCATGCCCACACTACAGCCTTTCTTTCCTTTCGCTGCAGACAGAACCTCTGAAAACTGGCAGGGATCCCTTGATTTAGGGACAGCTAGGAAATGAATCAAGGTAATTTTCACTTCACAGTCATGAGTCTAGAGTTGGACATGTGAGCCATTTCTGGCCAATGAGATCTAAGGATAAGTCCACAGGGGCTTTCTTCCCGGCTAGAAACAGACCCTTGCGAGGAGAAAGCTTTTGCCCTCTTCTTCCCCGTCTGCAATGCTCACCTAGATCTTAAAGACTATTTGCAGTTCCTATAACCATCTTGTGATCAAGGAAAAGACCCAAAGAATAGCAAATTGCTGACTAAGTCACTATCATTTAGTTGAGTTGATAAACCAACCCTGGAACTGTCTTTGTCAACATTTCTTGATATGTGAGAAAACAGGATGCCTTTATTATTTAAGTCTACTTGTCATGTGTTCTATTACTTTCAGCTAGGCACATTCCTGCGGGTTTTATAAAGACTGAATTGATAAGCCAGTTCCATCTCATGAAGGCCCTTACAAGGTATATTCTAAGCAACACTTTTTATTTGCAGTGGCAGAAATCTATTTCTATCTGGCTTAGATAAAAGGGGCTCTTTATAGCACTGTACTGGGGTATCTCATGTGATCCAAGAAAGGGTTGGAAAACTACTTCTGAAAAGACAGAACCACATGAATGAGAGCTTCTAATACCACCTGCAGAATATTCCCTACCTCTGGGCCAGATGCAGTGGCTCATGCCTGTAATCCCAGAACTTTGGGAATCCAAGGTGGATGGATCCCTGAGGTCAGGAGTTTGAGACCAGCCTGGCCAACATGGCAAAACCCCATCTCTACTAAAAATACAAAAACTTAGCCGGGCATGGTAGCAGAGGCCTGTAATCCCAGCTACTCAGGAGGCTGAGGCAGGAGAATCGCTTGAATCTGGGAGGCAGAGGTTGCAGTGAGCCAACATTGCACCACTGCACTCCAGCCTGGGCAACAAGAGCAAAATTCCATCATTCATATATATATACACACACACACACACACACACACACACACACATACACATACACACACACACACACACACACACACACACACACACACACACACACATATATATTCCCTACCTCTAATCTCTGATCTTCCCCATGGGTTGGTTTAATCCTTTCTCACTACTGACCAAGTTCCTGCACATGGTGAAAAACATGGCTACTGACAGCTCCTGAGCTTCTCCTTTTATAGCTTCTCCTCCCCAGGAAGGACTGGCACATGCTCCCTCTAATATTAAATTTTAAAATCTCATTTTATTTACATCAGTAAAGAAAGAAGATCCAGGTGGCCAGAGCAATAGATAACCACCTCATAGGGAACCACCAGAAGGTTTTAAGCCAAAGAAAGTCTTTATTCAGTACAATTAAATTTGTACTTTAGAAAGATGTACCCTAGGTTTAGGCTAGAGAATGGATTAGGAGGGTCATTCCAGGAAAAAGGACAATTGCCATAACTTAAGTGAGAAGTCATAGTGCCTACACAAAGGTGGAGATGGCTCAGACAAGATTAAAGTTCTTATATAAATAGTGCTAATCTAGCCATTTGTAGTTAGTACTCCTTTCAAAATCACAATAAGGAATACAACTTGTTTATGGTGGGGTGCAGGGGAGTGGACAGAGAACTGCATATATAATTACAGCTTTAAGTAAAGTTTTAGAAAGAGATTAATCAAGCTGCCAGCTTCTATCATAATCTACTTTTTTTGTTTTAAAGTCTACTTTTAAGATTTTGTAGGTTTCAAGTAATGCTGAGGCAATACTTATTAGATGTTGATTTAACATAAAAATTGATTAATAACTTGCAAGTTTGTGTAGGACATAAAATATCAAATATGAAAATCCAGTTATCCAAGCTTATCATGTGTTCCTACCAACCTAACAAATTTTAGTAGAAAATCATTTGCTGCATGTTTTGCGGAAGGAACACAGTTTATCTGAAATCAGAGGCAGATGACAACTCACGTTGTATGTATTAAGATGCTGGTAAATGAAAGTTAACTGCTCAAAATAAAAGCATAGTCATGAAACTAAAGAAGACCAAATACAATTGTACAAAATAGTAAAAAACTTAACCCAAGATAATTATCAAACATGCTATTCTTGCAACTTAAATATGAATGGGTGATTTCATTGTTATTGATAAGATTTCAGAAAAATATTTTCTTCTTTTTAGCGTCTAAATCTGTTCTAGATGGGTGTTTCTTAAAGAGTGGACCACAAACCAACACAACAGGGGGAAAATTTTGACAATATATGGAAGAGGTTATGTTGAGGAAAGAAAAGGTAACAGAGGAGGAAGATGAGGATAGCCTCAGTGTAAACCAATAAATAGTTACTGCATGTCCCAGGTTCCATGCTAAGATTGGCAACATAAGTTGCCAGGTTTCTGCTGCAAACTTACCAACCAATGCTTGGTAGCTCCTCAGGGTTACTGAGCCAGATATGGCCTGAATAAGAGCACACTTACCACCATTTACACAAAGATGAAGCACAGGAAGAAGGGAACACAGTTTCTTACACATCTGCACCTGGACTCTGTGTGCCCTCCCTCTGTATTCTCTACCTTACCAAGGCTGCTCCAGCCTCTCAGTGCCAGAGTTAGTGGTTCTCAAAATATAGTGTGTATCAGAATAACCTGGGGAGATGGCTTACAATGTGCAATTATTGGCCTCACTCCAAGGATTGATCCATTAGTTCAAGATAGAATGCCCATTGTTAATGAGCCTCGCAGGTCTACTCACCCACACTGAAGTTTAAGAACCTCTGCCCTAAGGAGAGAGCTTCACTCCCATGAGGGAATCACATATTCTCTGACTTTTTAAAAAGGCAAGTCATGGTCATAGTCATTGGGGAGGTTTGAGTATATATTAAGATACATTTTAAATAAAAATTGTAGGATTAAAGATTAAACAGTAGTAGTAACAAGAAATGGGACCTATGTGAATTTAAAGACTTTTAAAAACTAGTCTAAAATTGTTTCTGCTTTACATGATGAAGAGATTATTTTTGACATTAAAAAGTAGAACGTCTATGACTAAATCTGGTAGATATAGCAGAAGGCCTAACCAGAAATATCAAACTCGCCGTGGTTAACAACAGGGAATCAGAATCACATGCTGATCTTTATAAACTTATAGATGCTACAGTCCCACTCCACACCTATTGAATCAAAATATCGGGGGATAAAGCCCACCCAAGAAAAACTTTGATAGCTGGCAGGGCTGAGATGGTCTGCTTTCAACCAGGACAAAGACACTACTGCCACCTGATGGAAATGTACCTAAATTGTAAGGACAGCTTTTGGAATGGCAGTTTCCTTTGCAAGCTGGATCTAAGCTAAATTGTCGAACTGGCAATCACAATTATAACCATAAAGAATGTAAATATACAGAAAAATGCAAAAATTTCTAACTCCACATTTGTTCATTTTTATTGAAAATATTAGGGCTGGGCGCGGTGGCTCACGCCTGTAATCCCAGCACTCTGGGAGGCCAAGGCGGGCGGATCATGAGGTCAGGAAATCGAGACCATCTGGCTAACACGGTGAAACCCCGTCTCTACTAAAAATACAAAAAAGTAGCCGGGCGTGGTGGCGGGCGCCTGTAGTCCCAGCTACTCGGGAGGCTGAGGCGGGAAAATGGCGTGAACCCGAGAGGCGGATCTTGCAGTGAGCCCAGATTGCGCAACTGCAATCCAGCCTGGGTGACAGAGCAAGACTCCGTCTCAAAAAAAAAAAGAAAAAAGAAGAAGAAATAAGAAAATATTTTGGGCTGGGTGCAGTGGCTTATGCCTAGGCAGAAGAATGGCTTGAGCCGGGAGTTTCAGACCAGCCTGGGTAATATAGCGAATCCCCATCTCTATAAAAAATTAAAAAATTAGCCAGGCATATGCGTGCGGATTTGTAGTCCTACTTACTCAGGAAGCTGTGGTGGAGCACTTGAGCCCAGGAGTTCGAGGCTACGGTGAGGTATGATCATGCCACTGCACTCTAGCCTGGATGAGAACAAGACCCTGTCTTTAAAATAAATTTAAAAATATAAATAAAATATTTGAAGCCTAAAATAGAGTGTGTTAGGTTTATATGGAGTTTTGTCATGTATAAAGTATATTCACATGCATTAATTAGATTAACAATTACATATTAGGAGGGGAGTTATTAGCAACATTTTATATATGAAAAAACTAGCTTAGAGAGGGTAAATGATTATCCCAGCTGTTCCCAAACTTGTCTGCATGTTGGAACCACCTGGGGAGCTTCAAAAAGTACTCATGCCTGTGTGGCAGCCCTAAAGATTGCGATTTAGTTGGTCTGGGTGTGGCCTAAGTTTTGGAATTTTTAAAAGATACTCTGATTCTAATGCGCAGAGTTGGGGAAAAACCAGACCAGCCCCCAATCACCTAGACGGTAGTGAATGAAACTGGAGTTCAGGTGATTTGACATCAAATTAATACTCATAGAATTATATTTGACATAAAGCTCAAATATAATAATTATCCTCAACTAATACCCATTGAATTTTACGATAGAGAAGGGTTTTCAGATTCTTCTGGCCATAAGAATCAGCTGAGTTAGTTATTAAAAAATATAGAATCTCAGGTCCCTCCACAAAAGTTTTCTATTTGGAATCGCATGTTCCCAGTCATAAATGGGTGCTAAAATTGTGTACACATAGACATGGTGGAATGATAGGCAATGAACACTGGGAAGGGTGAGAGGGTGGAAAGGGTGCAGATGATGAGAAAGTAATTAATGGGTATGTTACTCACGTGATGGATACCCTAAGAACCCTGACTTGACTACTACACAATCCATGAATGTAACAAAGTGGCACATTTACCCCATAAATTGTACCAAAAAAAAAATCTGATTTCGAAGGAACCTGGTGAGTGTACACATTTCACAAGTGTTTGCCTGATTTGGGGGATAAAATAAATTTGGAAAATCTATAATAGAGAATATCAGACCATGTAGTATTATAAAACAGTAGTATTGAGTATCAAAGTTTGGTTTGAAAAATGGCTAAGAATTAATGGAGAGACTTTATCAAAACACAGCCAAGAAAATTAACACCCCACCCTCAGAGGGTCTAGTTGTATATGAACTATTCACTCATCCATTAATTCAACACACTTGGATTAAACACCTAACATTGTACATTCAAGGCACTATGGTGGATGTGTAAGGGAACACACAAGCTGGGCAGAGTCTTTGCCTTCAAAGACCTAATTGCCTAAGTATATCTCTTGTGGGAAAATGCATAATGTTTGAGCTGGGTCTGGGTTGTACGTCCAATAGCTCTTGTTTTTCTAACTGAGAAAGATTTCATTTAAGCTTGCTTCAGCAAGCATTTATTCAGACCTCTAATAACTGTTTGGGACATACAGATAAAGTTGCAGTAGTAATGGTGGTAGTGGAGAAGGGAGGGCCAGGAGTTTCTGGGGGACTCCAACCTGGAGTTCAAGGACACACTAAAAGTTTGGCATTGGCAATTGGAGACAGTGATTGTTCTTGGTAAATATGTCCAGGAAAAGGAGGAGGCTGAATGTGGGGAATGGTGATCAGGAGAGGACATGCAGAAATCAGTATTAGAAGGTGAGAGGTGGCCGGGCGCGGTGGCTCAAGCCTGTAATCCCAGCACTTTGGGAGGCCGAGATGGGCGGATCATGAGGTCAGGAGATCGAGACCATCCTGGCTAATACGGTGAAACCCCGTCTCTACTAAAAAATACAAAAAACTAGCCGGGCGAAGTGGCGGGTGCCTGTAGTCCCAGCTACTCGGGAGGCTGAGGCAGGAGAATGGCGTGAACCCGAGAGGAGGAGCTTGCAGTGAGCTGAGATCCGGCCACTGCACTCCAGCCTGGGTGACAGAGCAAGACTCCGTCTCAAAAAAAAAAAAAAAAAAAAATTAGAAGGTGAGAGGTGAGTAAAGAAAATTAGGACTGATAAAGGCTTCGAATGTTTAGATTAGGTATGGATTTTGATGTAACCTGTGGAAAATTTCGTAGATGGGACTGAAGCCAATCAAAATATTATGTAATTAGCTTCATGCTTAAAGAGTAACTCAAAGACCTGAGCTGTCTTCTATTACTTGACATATCATCTCCCATCCCACCACAACCCACACACACATTCGATTCTTAGCATAAAGTAGTTACAAAGAGTATGTAAATTATTTATTTTGTGATTACCTAAGCTGATTTTGTATTCGTTAAAATACACAATCGTAGGTGGAAGCTGTTTTTAAATTCCAGGTAAGAAGCAGAGTTAGAAAGGCAATGGAAATAAGAATGAGAAAAATGGACACGACAGCTGAGAGACACTATAAAGGAAACTGCAATTTCCTGTAGTGAATCATAAACTTGTAATGAACCAGAATTTAGCAACCAATTGAGCATATAAGGTAAACTACTAGGAAGGAATTCAAAATAACACTGCAGTTTTTAAGCTTGCCAAGATAAGGAGAAAGAGCTCTGAGAGAAAAAATACTTTTCGGTCACATCAAGTTTGAGATAATAAATGCTTATTGAATGAATGATACGCCATCCTACTACTCTGGGAATAAAATAGAAAACCCTAGTTATACATATATATAAAAATCAATTCATGCTCCTCCCTTCCCATCCAAATCTGTACAACCTTAGGCCCCCAAAGAAGTGATGAGATTCCTAGAGCCACTTTTAGCCTTTTCAAATTCCAGTGTCTTGCTGCAGGTCTCCTCTATCAGCTCAAGGATGTCACCAAGGAATAAAGTCACTTGAAGTATGAACAAAATAAGAATAAGCCAGTGTAAGCGTCTCTCCATCACAGAGTGTCCAAGATTTACCTAAGCAAGTCACATTTGTCATGGCAGCGGCAGCAAGAGGGGAGGAAGTCATGGACTTTCAGCACTAGAAGACTTTTAGCACTAATTTTAAAGGTTGGACCCGTCATTAGAACTGAATATTACACAGTAAGGAATTTCAGACATCATCTAAACTAGTATTTCCCAACATTTTCAAACGTGAGTATCTCTTTTATTTTGTTCTAGTGTCAAAATTTAAATCTTTATTTTTGTCAATTATAAAATACTATATGTGCACTTCAAAAATTCAAACACTACCGAAGAGTATAAGTGAAAATACAACTTTCCCCCACCTCCAATGTCAGCCAAAAAAAGATCACTCTGCAGAGATAGCTTCAGTTAACATTTTAGTGAATATCATTACAAGATTTTAATGTTACATAGAAAATATTTACATAAACAAAATCGTATTTCACACTGTGTTATATAAGCTGCTATTTTCACTTGAAAAAAAAAAAATCTTGACCTCATCCTTTTCAACAGCTGTCAATGTTCCAACGTGTAAATGTACCATAATTTTGTTAACTAATCCTTCCTTCAGATGGATGATTTTTGTTTGTTTGTTTTTTTGAGACGGAGTTTCCCTCGTTTCCCAGGCTGGAGTGCAATGGTGCAATCTCCGCTCACTGCAACTTCCACCCCGCAGGTTCAAGCGATTCTCCTGCCTCAGCCTCCCAAGTAGCTAGGATTACAGGCACCTGCCACCACACCTGGCTAAGTTTTTGGGGTTTTTTTGTTTGTTTGTTTGTTTGTTTGTTTTTTAGTAGAGATGGGTTTTCACCATGTTGGCCAGGCTGTTCTTAAACTCCAGACCTCAGGTGATCCACCCGCCTCAGCTTCCCAAAGTGCTGGGATTACAGGCCACCGCACCCAGCCAAGATGGACAAATTTTTTAACGGTATAAATAGTGTTGTTGTGATTGTCATATTCACACGTTCACTACTATAAACTTCCATATTATTTTGGCAAGAAAAAATTCTAAGTGGACCTACTGGGTCAAAAGATATGTACCACTAATAATTTGTAATATTGCCAAGTTGCCTTCCATAAAGGGTGTAAAATTGTTTCTTTCCTCAGTTTATGAGAGTATGACAATGCTCATCTCCCATATTCTCATCAACCCTGAGCATTACATTTTTCATATTTGCCAATAAGATAGGTGAAACTGGTTTTGTTTAAACATTTTTTAGTTTAAAAATGTGGGTTTCAAAAATGTTTGTCAATGGAATTTCTCCTTGAATTGTCTGTTCCCGGTTTTTACTCACTCTTCAGCTGAAGTATTCTTGAGGATCTTTTTTCTTTCTTTTTGAGGCAAGGTCTTGCTCTGTCACCCAGACTAGAGTGCAGTGGCACAATCACAGCTCACTGCAATCTTGAATTCTTGGGCTCAAGGGAGCTTCCTGCATTAGCCTCCTAAGCAGCTAGGATAACAGGCATTTACCACCACATCTGGTTTTTTAAAAAAATTATCTTTAGTAGAGATGAGGTCTCATCATATTGCCCAAACTGGCCTTGAACTCCTGGCCTCAAGTGATCCTCCCAACTTGGCCTCCCAAAGTGCTAGGATTACAGGCACCCAGTCTGAGGACCCTTTTTAATATCAGAGAATTCCTAGACCCTCCTCAAAAAAATAGTAGATGTGCATATAATATATGTCAAATTTATATCAAATGTGTATAAATATATATCGATGAATATAATATAGATCAAGAAATACATAATGCAAATTCATTAATGGAGGAACTTTGACTTCTGATCAAAATGGAATAACAGTGACTAGATTTATGTTCCCTCCTGAAATAGCCAAAACAGAACAAATGCTACTCAAAATATTGGATATTAGGCAAAGAAGAATGGTTATCCCTTGGAAACAAATGAGGTGAACTCTATGCTTTCCCTAACTTAGCACCTGGAAAAAGTTTCCAGGCCATGCTGGAAAAAGAGGGAACCCAGGAAGAGCTTGGCAGTCTCTGTGAATTAAGAGATGGAGCTCAGAATATAGCCAAGATGGACTGGGTTTGCAAGGCAAGGTACCAGAAAGGAGAGAGTTGTACAGAGATAAAATTCCAGAGATCTACAGTTTTCCCCTCCACTATTCAGTTGAGTATTTATCAGCCCACGCACATGAGGAAAGTCCTGGAGACCAGGGAAAGAACCATCAGAAAGGATGATAAAGAACAGTGCCCCCAAGTCCTCACACAAATCTGAGAGCAGTGCCTGTTTTCAACAGCCGGGGGGAATTCCTCGTATATCAGGGGGCATCAGTCTGTTAGAACATAAAGAATGGTATTGCCTCAGTAGTAGAGAAATATAACCTCTGACTAAACACAGCTCTGGTCCACCTAAAAAAGCTTGAAAGCAAAACCAAAAAGGTTCAATCTGTTTTCAAGTAACCTAACCACATGCAGAACAAAGCTCAAAAATATTTTAGAAATACAAAAGTATGTACTATGCAATAACATAAAATTTACCGTGTCTGGGATCCCATCAAAAATTATAGGAAATGGAAAGAAGCAGAAAGATACAAACATAATGAGAGTAAAATCAATCAATTGAAACTGACTCATAAATTATGAATTATAAAATAAGAAGACACAGATTTTAAAAGTTATTATGATTGCATTTATATGTTCAAGAAACTAGAGGAAAGACTGAACACAGTAAGTAAAGACATGGAAAATACTTAAAAGACCCAAATTGAACACCTACAGATAAAAACCACAATTGATGAGATAAAAAAATTCACCAGATAAAATTAACAGCAGAATGGACTTTGCTAAAGAAAGGGTCAGTAATACTGAAGACATTGCAATAAAAACTATGAAAAATAAAAAAGACCAAAAAAACCCAGAACATCAATGAATTATAGGACAACTTCAAGCAGTTAAATATATGTGTAGCTGGTCTCCAAAGGAGAGGAGAGAAAAAGAGGAGTCAAAAACATTTTCGAAGACAAAAAAACTGAAGAATGTTTAGGTAATAAAGTCTTTTTAGAACAGTTTTAGTTTTACAGACAAATTAAGCAAAAAATACAGAGAATTCCCAAACATCCTTAAACACACACTCATATATTTGGCAATTATAAATAAAACTGCTACAAACATTCCTGTACAGGTTTTGTGTGGACATGTTTTCAACTCATTTGAGTATATACCAAAGAGCGAAATTGCTAGCTCATATGGCAAGAGCATGTTTAATTTTATAAGAAACCACAAGACCGTTTTCCAAAGTGGCTATACCCCTTTGCATTCCCACCACCAATGGAGAGTTCCTTCATTAGCATTTGGTATTGTCGGTGTTTTGGATGTGGGCCATTTTAATAGGTGTGTAGTGGTATTTCATTCTCTTAATTTGCAATATCCTAGCTATATATGATGCTGTTCATTTTATATATGTGCCATCTGTATATCATCTTTGGTGAGGCATCTGTTCAGATCTGTTGTCATTTATTTTTGAAAAAGGATCTCACTTTGTTGTCCAGGCTTGAGTGCAGTGGCATAATACCAGCTCACTATAGCCTTGACTTCTGCAGGCCCAGGAGATCTCCCACCTCAGCCTCCCAAGTAGCTGGGACTACAGGCATGCCACCACCATGCCTGGCGTTTTTTTTTTCTTTTTTTTTTTTGAGAGACAGAGTTCCACCATGTTGCCCATGCTGGTGTTGAACACCTGGGCTCCAGTGATCCGCCCTCCTCAGCCTCCCAAATTGCTGGGATTACAAGCATGAGCCACTGTGCCCAGCCCTTTTGTCCATTTTTTAAATTGGATTATGAATTTTCTAATTGTTGATTTTAAGAGTTCTTTATCTGTTTTGAATAATAGTCCTTTATCAGATATATTTTTGAAAATATTATCTCCTAGTATATTGCCTTTTCATTCTCTTGATGGTGCCTTTTGCAGAACAGACGTTGTTAATTTTAATAAAGTCCAATTTATCCATTTTTTGCGTGTGTGTGAATCGTGCCTCTGTTATTGTACCTAAGAAGTTATCACCAGACCCATGGTCATCTAGATTTTCCTCTATATTTATCTTCTAGGGGTTTTATACTTTTGTGGTTTATACTTAGATCTATGATTTATTTTGAATTAATTTTTCTGCAAAGTGTAAGAGATGTGTCTAGATTCATGTTTTTGCGTGTGGATGCCATTTGTTGAAAAGACTTACTTTTTTTCCATTGACTTGCCTTTGTTCCTTTGTCCAAGATCAGGTGACTATATTTGTATCTATTTTTGAACTCTCTATTCTGTTCCATTGGTCTATTTGTCTATTCTTATGCTGGTACTACACTCTTGATTACTGCATCTTTATAGTAAGTCTTGAAGTCAGGTAGTGTCAGTCCCTCATCTTTCTTTTTCTCCTTTGATATTGTGTTGACTATACTGGGTATGGACAGAGTTTTTCAAAGTTTAATTTTAACTATAAACCCACAGCTCCAAGAAGCTCAACAAAGCCAAACATATAAGAATAAACAACACTAACGACATCATAATCAAACTGCTTAAAACAAATGATAGGGGAAAAAATTCTTTACAGCAACCATTGAAAAAAAAAAAAAAGATGGCCAAAAATAAGAATAACAGAAGATTTCTCAATGAAAACAATGCAAGCTAGGAAACAATGAAGCAAAATCTTTAAAAGTACTGAAAGAAAAAAGTCAATGTAGATTTCCTTGCCAGTGAAAAAAGTTTCAAAAACAAAAGCGAAATAGAATTTTTCAGATATACAAAGCTAAGAGACTCATCAGTAACATACCTTCATTTCAAGAAATACATTAATGGTTTTAAATAAATTTTATTTTGTAATCACATCATATACATTCCAAAAAGTGCTGTTTCTGTTTGTCAAGCAAGTTGTTCTGTTTGCGGGCATTACTTGTTAGGGATTTGAATCCCAGGATCCTTTGTGTCACCACTACAGACCCTCATGGTCCTGGGACCCGCAGATGGAGAATCATTGTATCAGAATACAAACTTCATAAGAAATGAAGATCCAATCCAATGTCATGGGGCAGACAAATGGATTCATGAGGATAAAGGCTGAGCTGCAATGATAATATTAAAATATAGTGACTTAAAAATATTAAACTTTATTTCCTTCTCATAAACAAACCAGGCAGAAAGGCCAAGGCAATACAGCAGCTCAGGGGGTCAGAGGCCCAGGTTCCTTGCCATTCCCAAGGTGTTGTCCTCACCTGCATGGTCAAAGGTGATCTAACCAGTGGGAAAGGGAGAAAGTAAAGATTAGGATGTGTTTCTTTCAAGGGCAGGACACAAAAGTTATATGCATCTCTTTCTGTCATATCCTATTCACTACAACCTAGTCATATGACCACACCTTGCAACAAGGGAAGCTAAAACCAATGTAACGTAGCAATAATGTGCTCACCTGAAACTTATATTGTAGTTTCTGTAGAAAAGGGGAAGAATAAATATTGGGGAAATGATTAACAGTATCTGCCAAACCAAGTTAGTGACTGAGTTGAAACTAGAAGGGGAAAGCTCATCAGATTGACAATTAAGAAACAGGGATTGCAGTTGTAATTCAGCCTCTTATCCCATGATTAAACCAAATATTTGTCCATGTTTCACCTGACTACCTTAATTATCTGCACCTGAATTTGAGTGATTCTTCTCAACTGTCCCTGTGTAGGGGGAGCAAGCTATACCAAGAACTAAGAGAATTTCGTCCTAATTTTTAAGTTAAATCCTGTTCTTTATTGGACAGTGTGACCCTTCGAGGAGTCATTAGCTCTACATCTATGAAGACCAGTGCACAGCTGTGAACTCTAGGCTGATGCTAGCCCAAACTCCAGCACAGTTCCTAGTCAGAAGCAGGGTTCTACTCTACGGCACATGACAAAATTCTTCACCTGCAGTGAATTAAAAAAATATATACCATTTTGATGCCATCACCAGCATTTTCTTGCAGAAGTTCCAATGGATGATACTAGGGGTGGTGAGATGGAAAGCAGCATTATTTATGCAGAAATCTAAGCTGGTGTGGTAATGAAAATAATTACCTTTCTTTTAGTGTAAAACAAGGCTCCTCTCTCCATTGTAGCCTTAATTTTGAAAGGAAAGGAAGTTAATTTTAATTAATAAAAGTTAACGCTACTAATTAAACATTTGTTCTATTTTCACATGCACACATAAATCTGCCTAAAGATATAACTAGCTCTGCTGAGGGTATAACAAAAGCTTTGATTTGCTATATAGAGAGTACAAATGATCACAGGAATTAAACTCAAATTGGCCAAGATACTTAGTCCATATTCTTGAGTAAATCCAATTTGTTTTTAAGGATTACACAATTCAGGAATAAATGACTTTATTTTTATTAATAAAATTTGATGTAATCTTTCTTTAAATTTATAACATCCTTTAAATTTATAACACCTATAGAAATTAGACAATGATTTTAATAATTTTTAAACATCATTTTTTTCTAAGTTTATTCTTCTAGATTATCTAATTTTAATCTGCCAGCAACTCTAAAGAGAAAGTGATTTTTTTTCTTATTAATGAGCTGAGCTCTGGAGAGATTTATATGTATGGCTCTTATTAAACACATTGATAATGATAATAGCTTAAGCTCTGTTCTCAACATCCCCTACTATAGAACAGGTACAATGAGTACTTATGATGCTGCCAAACACGAATCAGGAAACAAAAGGATTGCAGAGCTGTAGGGGCTTATAAATATCTGTCTAGAAGGAACGGTAGAGCGTTCATTTGCTTTACAGTACCCACACACCAAGAGAAAGTGGGGCATTCTGCCTCACTTGCTCATGTTGGCTGAGATCTGAGATCATAAGGAACATTTAGAACATCAAAAATATGTATCAACAGTCTAATAAAATAGACCAGATCATATGTAAGTGAGAAGTTTGTATTTGTATGTCCATATATAATTTATATAAATACATATACATGCAAGAGAGAGATTATTGAATTCAGTCTACATGATAATGTCAAATCAGAGATGGCCTATGGATTAAGTTCCACTTGAAACAAATAAATATATATTCCTATGTATTAGGAATATGACACTGTTTCAGTCACATGAGATGAAATACATTGCTAATTTAATTCATTTTAGATTACCTCAGAGGGAGAAGAGAGAAAGTAACTTGGCACACACTAAGGAGCCTTGGGAAGTATTCAGCTAAAAGGATCCCCTAAGACATAAGACCATTAAATAGCTCCTGAAAAACTTATTTCCTATATGAATATTCCTATAATTTGCTCATTCAAAATAACTGGCATTAATTTGAAAATATCTCTGAAGTGAGTATTCTTTTTTAAGAATTAAATAGAAGTTTGGGGCTTTAGTGTCATAATTCTTATTTTGCTTTGTTTTTGGGGGTTTTTACTGCAAGTGCAGAATTGGGGCAGGTAGAGTGGGAAGCTGGTTTTGTTTTACCTTCAATGGTATCCTCCATTAATATTAATTTTTCAGGACAAAGTATCACTTTACCTCCTTGTTATTATTAAGTTCAATTCCATAAAATTCACTATTATCTGTGTTTGTGCTTATCCAAAAGGATTGTTTTGGCAGGTAGTCTGCTTCTTCCTGCATTTAAACAGAGATAGCTAAGAAGACTGAGATGCTATAAGACTAGAGCACACTTGCAAAATATTTGTGCGGCAGGAACTTTCCTTTATATTATCATGAGGTATCCAGTGGATGGACCTGAAATATTTCTCTTTCATTAACAGATTTTTCTGTCCTGTTTCCTCATATTTAGCTTTTTAGTGCCAGTAGAATTTGAATAGTATCCAGAAATCTGAAAATAAGTCACATATTTGGGGGTTTGTTGTATGGTTCTTACCCTGTAACTATTCATGGGGAAGACACAGGATTTACTGTGTACATGTGTGCACACATGTGTGTGTACGTGCCAATAAAACTATAAACACCTTTTTTTTAACTTTTTAAATAGCTTTACCGAGACATAATTCACATGCCACTAATTCACAATGAATCGTAAATTGCACATCTCAATGGTTTTTAGCATATTGCAGATATTGTAAACATCACCAGTCAACCAATTGTAAAACATTTTCAACACATGAAAAAGAAACTCCTAATCCTACTACTTTGGGAGGCCAAAGTAAGTGGATCACTTGAGGTCAGGGGTTCAAGACCAGCCTGGCCAACATGGTAAAGCCCTGTCTCTACTAAAAACACAAAAATTAGCTGGGCACGGTGGCACACACCTGTAGTCCCAGCTACTCAGGAGGATGAGGCAGGAGAATCCCTTGAACCCAGGAGATGGGGGCTGCAGTGAGCTGAGATTGTGCCACTGCACTCCAGTCTATGCAACAGAGTGCGACTCTGTCTCAAAAAAAAAAAAAAAAAAAAAAAAAAAAAAAACCAAAAAAACACCAAAAACCAACCAAACAAAAAATACCAAAATTAGCTTGGCATGGTGGTGCATGCCTATAATCCCAGCTACTCAGGAGGCTGAGACGGGAGAATCACTTGAACCTGGGAGGTGAAGGTTGCAGTGAGCCAAGATTGTGCCACTGCACTCCAGTCTATGCAACAGAGTGCGACTCTGTCTCAAAAAAAAAAAAAAAAAAAAAAACCAAAAAAACACCAAAAACCAACCAAACAAAAAATACCAAAATTAGCTTGGCATGGTGGTGCATGCCTATAATCCCAGCTACTCAGGAGGCTGAGGCGGAAGAATCACTTGAACCTGGGAGGTGAAGGTTGCAGTGAGCCAAGATTGTGCCACTGCACTCCACGCTGCAGGACACAGCAAGACTGTCTTTAAAAAAAAAGAAAAAAGAAAAAAAGAAAAAGAAACTCTGTACTCTTTAGATCTCACTCCCTATCCACCCATACTCTCTCCAGCCCTAAATGATCACTAATGTATTTTCTGCCTCTACAGATTTCTCTATTCTGGACTTTCGTATGAATGGAATAATATATTTGTGACTGGCTTCTTTCACTCAGTATAATGTTTCAAGTTTTGTCTAAGTTGTAGCATATATGAGTACTTCATTCCTTTACATGGCTGAATATTCCATTACGTGAATATACTACATTTTGTTTATTCATTTGTCTACAGCAGGACAGTTAGTTTTGACCTTTTGACTATTTTGAATAATGCTGCCATAGACATTTGTGTACTGTAGACATAGGTTTTTATTTCTCTTGGATATAGACCTAGGAGTGGAATTGTTGGGTCATATGGTAGCTCTATGTTTAACCGTTTAAGGAACTTTCAGACTGTTTTCCAAAGTGGTTGCACCATTTTACATTCCCACCAGCAGTTTCCACCACCAATTTACATCCTCGCCTGGGTTTATCTTTGGACAATATTGCTTTGCCTAGGATGGCAGAATAGAATGACAGAAGGTCAACAGCCCAGTGACACAGTGGAAATCATACCAGCCCTAGACTGCCTACCTTCCAATTTAAGTGAGAAAACAACCCCTATTTCATTTAATCCACTGCTATTCCAAGTCTCTGATAGTAGCTTAACACAAATCCAACTCTTGTGGTACCATTAGCATACTTGAATCCAGGAAGCTCTTGAAAAAATTTGAATTGAATATATAAAGATTTTTTTCATAGAAAATTTTGTCATCCTGTTGTACACTGGAAAATGCACCTTATTTCTCTCCTAATTTCTGATCCCATCATTCAATAGCCATTCTCCTTAGAAATTGTTCTGGGTTCTCACTAGCACCTCACTGGTGTTCTGCGAGATGGAAACAACAACTGATTATTCAGAAACAAATGCAAGTGCTATTGATGGAGTCATGGTTTTTTTTTTGTTTGTTTGTTTGTTTTTGAGACGGAGTCTTGTTCTGTTGCCCAGGCTGGACTGCAGTGGCCGGATCTCAGCTCACTGCAAGCTCCGCCTCCCGGGTTTACGCCATTCTCCTGCCTCAGCCTCCCGAGCAGCTGGGACTACAGGCGCCCGCCAGCTCGCCCGGCTAGATTTTTGTATTTTTTAGTAGAGACGGGGTTTCACCGTGTTAGCCAGGATGGTCTCGATCTCCTGACCTCGTGATCCGCCCGTCTCGGCCTCCCAAAGTGCTGGGATTACAGGCTTGAGCCACCGCGCCCGGCCCGATGGAGTCATGTTTTTAATGGGAAGGAAAAGCTCTCATTGTGGTGATGGAGAATGAGCAGGAGTTGTCTATTATCTCCTTTCTCAACTATTATCCTAAGTGTTAGGACAATAATTAGAATGATGAAGAGTCATTTAAGATTTTCTCCTAAACTTTCTGGGAGCCCAAAGAATTTCAGTGCCATGTTGACTACATAATGCTTGTATCAGGTATTTGTTCTCTTTTAGACATTGCTTTTGAAGCCATTTTTAGCCTCTGTAACAGGTTAGACTCACAGTCACAGTTTTCACCTTGGAATTCAGAAAGGGTAAAAGAAAACTGTAATTAGTTGCAGCTCAGCTGTCCCTGTTTTTCCCCCTCATGCTTTTGTTCCAATCATCTGCATTTTGAGGGGATACTTTGAACACACACATAACCTCCCATTCTACTGGCTGTTTTGTAACAGATATAAATATTTGCCCCAAAGCCAGCCTTTGACCAATGGGGCTTCTGATTAAGTTTTAATATAACTGGTAAATCACTACTGGTAGAAAGGAGAACATTACAGAGTCAGGAAAATGCTTCAGTTAACTGATGATATGCTCAGTCAACATTTATTGAGCACCTCTGACGTTCATTACGGCACTTCATTCTGTTAAAGAATAATAATCTCTTTATCCTTTTAACTCCTGATAATAGATTTTTACACATAAATTTACAGTTCTTGGAATCAATGTATCCTAAAATATCTTAACAATCTTTCTTTCGTAAGGAAGCCTTTCTCATTTTAAAGGTTTTGGGTTTTTTTCTTCTTCTTACATATGGCAAAATCATTTGGCTTGTGTTGTTAACAGGTTAGTTTGAATGTTTCTTGTAAGAGCCAAATGTATATAAACAATGCTTTTCTCTCTGAAAATTTCTCCTGAATCTCAGCTTTTCAACAATTTACTATTTTGTAAACCATATTCATGATTTGTTTACTCATACACACTTATTAAGGAGCTGTTTACTCAGCTCCAAAATTTGTGTTAGACTAGGACAGGCTCAAATCTATGACACACAGAATCCCCAAAGAATAACTTTAAAGGTTATGTAAATTTCTGGAGCTATGCTATCTTATTATCTTTCTATTAAAATGTCAACATCTTCTATACTTTTTCTCCATCCATCCTGGCAAGACACCAAGCTATCTTGAGATTAAACTAAGTCTCCTAGTTCAGATTCAAATCCCTGCTCAATAATCTCTTTATGGCACTCTGGGCAGTGTCTTCATTTGTGAAATCGGGATAATGATTTTATCTACAGTATTGGGTTGCTGTAAGGATTAAATGTAAAGCATACAGCATGTGCCGGACATATAGCTAGCACTCCATCCATGTTAGCGCAGGATTTCAGATTTGTCTGCATCATTACTCAATAACTATCATTCGGCCCTTTTAAGTTGTTTCAGCGACGACTGAATGAACTTATTTATAAATACACAACATAACCAGGGATGAAGTCATAGTACATTGAGGTTTCATTTCCACATAGATAACATTAGGAAGCGGCTACGCCAACACTTTTTCTTCCTGTGATCTGTACACTGCAGGGTCTCTAGAAAAAATGGTTTGGTTCTTTCCTGGTGACAAAGGATAAGAGAAGATGAAACTGCTATAAATGGCAACAACTTAGAAATAAAAGATACAGAAATATATGGGCATGAAAAATATATAACTATACATACACAGCTGTTTTTAAAACATGGCCTTTATTCTTGAAGCTCAAACTTGATTTTCAGGTACAGCAGGCCTCTGTAACTTTTCTTGGCATTGAAGTCATGAAGTCTCCCGTCCTCTAAAGCTACAGAAATTTAACCTGGAAGCAAGCAACAGGCACTACGCACGGCACGGAGGGAACCCTGGGGTGTACGCTGTGGCTCCCACCTGTCCGCCAGGTCATTGTGACGCAAACGCTATGGCCACGTGGAACACCTGCCGGAGAGCAGGGGCGGGGTCACTCTGGGCGGCGGATCCGAGCGGGGGATACCCCAGGAGATGGGGGTCGAGGAGAGACCCCGGGGAGTAGAGAGAGAGAGACTCACTCCCCGAGTCCCCGACCCGCCCCAGGCAAGGTGAGGTCAACGCCACTCACCTCCCCCTGGTTACCCTGGGAGGGGTCGCCCCGGCCGGCGTCTGCGGGAGGGGAGAAGCGGGGAAGGGAGGCAGTGGGGACGCCCAGGCAGCGGTAGGTATCCGGGCGGCAAGGGCGCCCGCACCCCCCCGGCCGCTGCGCTGCGCTGCGGCGCGCACGGGCTCCGCCGACTGCTATTCCGGCTGGTGGCGGCCGCCGCAGGAAGGGCCGGTTCCTGCGCTCCCCCGCCCCTTTCCCTCGCCTTCGGCTGACGCTGACGTCGGATGAGTGATCCGCAGGGACGCTCCGACCGCGGCCGGGAGGCTCCTGGGGGCCGGGGCTCCGAGGTACCTGCCCTCCGGGGTCGGGGCGGGGGCGCGCCGGGCGGGCTGCAGGAGGCAGCAGGAGACGCCCGGCAGCCGGGACGGTCGGGGACGCCTGGTAGGAGCTGCCTTCTCTGCCCTCCGCGGGCGGCGCGTGATAGGCGGGTCGCCTCCTCGGGTCCCGGATCCCGGTGCGGGAACCGCATCAGCCCCTTCCTCTCCCCTCCTCCCTCCGGCCTGGGAAGGTCTGGAGGATGCGCGCGCCATGAGAGCGTGCGTCAGCCCCGGGGGAGCGGGAGGGAAGCATTCCGCGCTCCGGCCCCAGCGCTGGGAGCACAGGCACCCACGCCAGCCCACCCCACCCACCCACCCCGCGCCTCGCCTTCCCGGCGGCTCCGGCCCCAGGACCCCGAGCTCCCTGGTGGGCAGGGACTTGCGTCCAGGGTTGACTTGTTGACAAGTTCACCTGCTGCGGCGCCTGGTGTGTGCTTTTTTTCTTTCCTCCGTGGCCCGTTTTTTGGCAGGGGCGGCAGAGAGCATATGGGTACCTCTTTATAACCACTAGTGCCAGGAGGCCTGAGCTTGGTCCCTCGGGGGCGAGGTGCTCAGCAGTCTCGAACTAGACGGGGCGAGAGCCCTTAAGCAACCCCGGTTCCAGCAAACCCTGGCGCGCCCGTTTCCTTTGGGTGCAGCTGACTCCGCCTTTCCTGCTCCGGGGCTATTGCAGCTCCTGCTTCCTCTAGAACCGAACATATCCTGTTGTTATGTCTGCCTTTCCCCCAAAGCGGCTCTCCATGAACCTTTCCCACTGTCTTTTTACTTGTAGTGCCCCCAAAGCACCTGAGCTTCTCTCTGGGGTCTTAAAAGTATCGCGCCCTTATGCTGGCGAAGGGCATTAACTGCCTGGTTGGGGAGAGTTAGTTTGGAAAGAATCGCGTTCTCTTCTCTTAGATGGCTTTAAAAAATTAGCACAAGAAAGGGTTTTGTTCGTGAATCTTAGTGAGATCTGGTAACTGTATAAAAATTATCAAGGCCTGGAAAATATGTCACCAACTTGCTTGGGAGTGATACTGATTGTAGGAAGAAAGGCACATAAGACATTCATTGGCCATTAAGGTCCTATGAAATATGACTCATCGCAAACATGTTTTTGTCCATACATTTCAGTGAAGTCTCTTCAGAAAATCTCACATTGGTTTCTGTGACCCTTTGGTTTGAATCTGAGATCTGAACTGTTTTGGGGTTAGGGAGTGAAATAAATGCTTAGTCTGAAATCTAGGCTCCCGATGCAATTTCATACCCGCTATTTAAAACACACACACTCTCTAAAACTGCTGTTAAGTTTTTAAACCAAAGATATCTTTTTAGATTTCAGTCTTTATTTTTGAAACACGCTTTGTAGAGAATACCATAGGGACAAAATCAATTTATAATCCTTAATAGCTCAAATATCACTCTTTGGTTTTATACTAATACTGTACATACATCTTAATTGCAAGAGATGTTGCTTTCTAATTGTTTCTGTTTGTATTACAAAGGGAAGTAATTGTACTGTTTATAAAGATGAACCTTTAGAAAACGTAATAGTTAAGCTACAGAGGGCTATTTGTGGAGAGACCTGATGTTAAAAAAAACCTCAACCCTGTGTCCTCCACCAGTGGATCATTGCATGCTGAAGACACTGGGTGGTAATTGCCTGGATGGTTTATTTTGTAACTATTTTCCCCCATTTAGAACACCTAGGTAACTATCTGACCGCTTTCTCTATGCATCTTTACCGCAGTGTGTATCTCCACATCAACCTCACGAAAAGTATAGAAAATTTTGTTACTCAGAGCCTTCAAAATAACTACATTTTCAAGGCATTTGACCAAATAGTACATTTTTTTTCAGATGCAAGCAGCATTAGCGGTATGGAGGTCTGGCAACTATGCCATAACATAGAAGGATAAACCTGTGTTTGGTATGAACTTCTTAGATTACGGAAACCTCATACAAGAGAGTGAGGAAGTTGACAGACCACAAGGGTCAGGAGGAATTTTTCCTCTTAGTTGGTTGAGCCTCAGGGTAGGTGGCCGTGTTTCTAATCAGCACGCTGGTCACTAGTGTCCTTTTTTTCCATCTGCATTATCAGATTTATGGGAACCATTAATAAGGATGCTATCTGCATGTTTTTGTCCGTGAGGCAACATGGATCACTAACGAACCTTATCTCCCAACCCCACCACCATTCACAATCTGCCTCAGCAGAGCCTTAAACGCAAAAAACTTTCCCCCTGCTTTTTTCTTGATTCCCAAGCTGATGCATTTCATATCACAATCATATCTAGCACTCTGAGGGAGTTCAGAGGACACATGGGCTTTGGATCCTGATGGAGCAAGATCAGAATCCCTGCGGTAACACCTAACTAGCTGTGTGACCTTGACCAAGTTACTTAAGTCACCATTTCCTTATCTACAGAACAGGAATATCCACCTTTTTAGGGGCAGGGTGGAGATTAGAGATAATGTATATAACATGCTTTGCACACTTTTAAATAAGACTCACTCAGTAGTAATAAATTATTCTTTCACATGCTAAACGTATGCTATCCCTATCTAAAAAGAATGGTGCTGCTTTACTTGTGATAGGAAGTATATTTCAATTTGGCTTTGAGTAGTTCAAGTAATTTTATACGAATACTAAGACCCTGGGCTTTATGGAAAACACTCTCTGAAGTTGGGGGGTGCAATCAGAAACAAAGCAAATCTAATTTGTCCCAGTGGGGATAGATCTTCCAAGCCCCTGCCACTCAAACGTGGTCCATGGACCCGTAGCGTGTGGCCTCCCCTGGGAGCTTATTAGAAATGCAAAATTTTAGCCTGCCTGCTACTCTCTTCCAGACCCACTGAATTCAAATCTGCATTTTAACAAGATCCCCATGTGTATGTTAACATTTGAGAAGCACTGCTGTAACCTGTTATTTCTCAAACTTTAGTGTCCCAGAGAATCATTTGGGGGCTTGTTGTCATAAATGTGGATTCCCAGTCAAGCTTCCCTCATCTGCTGTTAAACAACATCTCCGGTAGCTCTGATCCCTAGGGTCTCCCACTGCTGTGAAACTGTCCAGCACACTGCTCTAAAATGAGCCTCTGTCCTCTTCCTTCACAAAGCACTTTGGCAACTATGATCTCATATGATATTCAACCCCCTTTTAGGTACATAGATATAATAATCTCCATCTGTCTGATAAGGACTGCAGGCATGATTTGCCATGGATAGATGCATATGGTAGAACTGCCTTGGAGCCTCTCAAAATCCTAGCTGACCACACTTTTACTATTCTAGGAATTTACTATTTAGTGTTCTAGCATCAAATTAACATAGTTTTTGTTTTTTGGCCTGTAAGTAATTTTCACAAATAACTAATGAATCTCTCCAGGACAGGGAAGACTCCATGTGATAGGGCATTTTATACCTGTTTTTATAACAAAGCCTGCCTACTATGTGACTGTAGGCCAGTTACTTAAGATAACTTCTTCATGAAATGAATATAAATCATAATGTCAACTTGGCAGTATTGTGAGGATACTCAGTGATATGAGTGAAGCATACACCCCAGTGTCTGAGAAGTGGCAGTTCCTCAATTAGTGGTAACTACTTGTTCAGTGTAAACCTAGTGAGCTACAATGAGTTCATGAAAAGGTGGGGAAATGATAGCCTGCATCACTCATGATGGGAATCATCTGTCTGTCTTGCTAAGTCAGATGACATCATTCATCAGGGCTTTAACCAAATCAGAGAAGTGGGATGACTTAGTATTGAACAAGCATTGGTTGTATATGTACCATGAGCTACGCACTGTGCTAAATGCTCAGAATCCCAAGACTCAGACCCAATCATGCTGTGGAGGAGCCTACAGCTCTGTAAAAGAGAGGGAGAGAGAGGAGGCAACTAACCAGTTGTCTTTCAGGGAAAGCAGGGAGGAGATAGAGGCACAGTTGGTAATGCAGCCCAGGGCAAGGGCATCCCACCCAAACAGGAGAGAGAGCAGAGAAAACCTGAGATGCTTCATGGAGGAGATTGCCCTTAAGTTGAGCCTTAAACAACTAGTAGGAATTCGGCAGGTAAATAAGGGTTGCGAGTGGGGAGAAAGAGCGTTCCGCACTCCCATCCATGTGTACGTGTGTACAAAAGTCAACAAGCAAGGGAGAGAATACTAATACAAATAGTCGTCATGTTTGAAGCCTGGTGTCTGTGTATATCCCTTACTAGCTGAGTGGCCATGGACAGGTTTGATCATCTGTGATTCTGGAGGATTAGATGCACTAATCAGTGTAAGCACAGGACTGATTCCAATTATTTGTTGCATGGTTGTGGAGGTGGTGGAAGTATTAGTAGAAAATAGGGAACTAATATTAAAAAGTCATTAGAATTAGAGAACATTGCAGGGTTCAATTTTAGAATACATTTAGCAGAAAATACGTGAATTAAGAGAGGTTGACTGAATGCAATATAGTTCAGTGGAGTGGAAAATATGAGGTATATGTGTTTGGTGATGGACCACTGAATATATAGATAGTAGTCAATGTTAATTTTAAGAGTCTAGATTGGAAACTAGAAAGGTCCTCTGGTTCTAGGTAGTGAAAGAATTTGTATGAGAAGTAACTCTTAAGTATTGCAACAATGTTCCAAGAGTATACATATTGAAATCCATCTCTTACCATCATCATGATCAAACTCACTCCCACATCTCTATTCCCACAACAGGGCATAGACATCAATGTCTGAAACCTAATAGTACCTAGGGGAAAATCCAGCCTTCTCTGTGATGTTTCCAGGGTAGAGCATTCTAAGCCAGAGACCAAGAAACTGATTTTTATAAATAGTGCCCCTCTCCTTAGTCGTAGGAACCCTGACAACCATCAAGGAAAAAGTCAATCAGTAATTGCAGGTTTTGTTGTGCACAGTAGCACCATATTGGCAACGGATTTGGGACTAACCCAGCACCTAAGCCTGTGATTGGGGGAGATTGTTTTTATTGAAATATAGCCCCATTAATCAACCTCCTTTCATCCAAGAGTAGAGCAGAGTTAGTTAAAAAAAAAAAAAGAGCTCAGAAATCAAAAGTAAACTTGTGTTTACCAGTTGCTGACTTTGGGTAAATTACTTCATCCTTCTAAACTTTGTTTCTCACTTGCAAAATGGGTTGATATCCCCTTCATAATGTGTGGCGATGACATAATGATGTTAAGTACTTCACACATGTAAAGTGCTTGGTAAGTGATGGCACATAATTATTGCCCCTTGCCCAGCACGTATTTACTGAATGACTACTGTGCTCCAGGGGCCATGCTTTGGTGCTCCAGGCAAAGATGAACTTGAGGGTCCCTATACTCATGGGACCTACAGTCTGGTGCAGGAGATACAGATGTAATTAGCTCCTTGAAGGAGAGTACAGGAGTGCAATGGCACCACCAGTATGGAGCAGTTAATTCTTCAATGGGGAGGGCTGGAGTTCCAGATCCCTGGGGAGAGGGATAAAGAAGAGATGTTGAGTTGGTAAGACTTCACTGAAGAGGCAACATTTGCGAAGGGTCTTGATGTAAGTTCTAAGTTAGTCAATCACACAAAGGAGGGGAGGGCATTCCAAGTGGAAAGAATCATCTCAAGGCCTTGAAGTGCATAGTGTATTCAGGAAAGCACAAGTGTTCTGACATGCGCAGAGGGAATAGTTCTGTTGGAGGGTGGGGAGGGGAGCCAGGATGTGAAGGGGCCTGTGTTTTTTCCAAAAATGTTTGGAATTTCTATAGTGGCAAGAGAAAGCAGTTAAAACATTTTAAGTGGGAGAGTGGAATAATTAGATTTGTATCATATAGTGATAGGTCGGGCAGTGTTGTAAAGATTGGAATGGACAAGCACATGGATAGTGTTGCCTCTTAAGGCCTAGGTTGTCGTAGCTATGAAGATAGAAAAGATAACGATGCATTTAATCGCTTTTTAAGAGGTAGAATGGAGAGAACCTGGAGTCTGGCTACAAAAGATGAAAGAGGCTGGGTGTGGTGGCTTATGTCTGTAATCCTAACACTTTGGGAGGCCAAGGCAAGAGGATCGCTTGAACTCAAGTGTTTGAGACCAGCCTGGGCAACATAGTGAGACCTCATCTCTACCAAAAATTTAAAAAATTAGTTGGGTGTGGTGGTATGTGCCTGTAGTCCCAGTTACTTGGTAGGCTAAGTAAGAGGATCGCTTGAGCTCAGCAGGTCAAGGCTGCAGTGAGCCATGATTGTGCCACTGCACTCCGGCCTGGGCAACAGAGCAAGACCCTGCCAAAAAAAAAAGAAAAAAAGAAGTGAGGTTTTCAACTTAGGCCATTCAGTAGATTTAGTGCTGGTAATTAACATAGGGACTACAGAAAGAAGAAGAATTTGGGAGTACAGATGGAAAGTGAGGAGTTTAGTTTTAGATTTGCTGAATTTGAAGTGCCTATGGAGCAATCCAGGTAAAGATGACCATCTGGAGGTGGAAATGTGGATCTGGTGCCCTGGAGAGGTGTGTGATTTTGGAAGTTGTTGGCATACAGCTGGCAGTTGAAGCCATGGAAGTGGCCTCACCTAATGAGAGCAAATAAAGTTCCAAGCTTGGAACCTTACAGATACTGATATTTGAGATGCAGGCACAGAGGAAAAGCAGCCAGCAAAGAAAATTGAAAATGTAGAAAATTATGGAGAATATTTCATGAAAAGTAGAGAAAGAGGAGCATTTCAAGAAAGGAAGAGAACATGGTCAAAGGTCACGAGAAATGAGGACTTGAGTGGGGCCCATAGTGAAAGATGTTCTCTGGGCTGGTGGAGAAAGGAACCAGACAGCATGGGCTTAGAACTCTTGACTGTGAAGAGAAGGAAGAAGATGGGAACTGAGAAAGAGGTTGAAGAATGAGGCCTGAGGGTAGAAATCAAGGGAGGGTGATTAACTTGAAAGAGAAGAGACAATAGATGGACTAAGGTGGGCAGGGGCAAGGGTGTAGGAGCTGTCCTTCCTAGGGAGAAGGAAGTGAACAGCAGGTTATGGTCATGGTTCTGGATAGCTCCAAAGAAGTAAGGAGGGGTACACTGAGAGTGGAAACTGTGACAGAAGGTGCCCAGCGCGATGCCAAGGCCATGGTTCCCCAGAGTGCATGAAGAGGGAGACTGCCTATCACCACCCTGCAGGGTTTTCTTCCACCCACTGCTCCCTGAAGGCCAAGAACTAAGTGTCCTTGTGCCTAATGCTGTTGACTCAGTGTTGCCATATGCAGTATTGGCATCATTGTGAAGTATGTAAACATTGTATTGCGTTTGTACTAAGCCACTCCCCACTTTCTGCTTTCTGTTTCTCTCTTCTCCTAACCTGGAGCTCAGTGCCTTCATGCAACTTTCTGGGTTTTCTACCTGGGCCTGCCCTAGAGGGTACATGTCCAATATCGCTGTCTTTCCTGACCCCCATCAAAATAATCAGTCTTGCGCTTTGTAAGCTCTGGGCTTTGCTGCTGTTTATTTCCTGAGAAAGTAGAGAGAACCTGAAAAAGGGATCTTTATTAGTTCGCAAATAACACCAACTAGACGACCCAGTAGAGGCAAGCGTGGTACTGTAAGTTGGGCGTACATGAACATATAGTCCTTTCTTCTGCTGCCTGGTTCCCTTTGCTGTTGACCTCTGAGATCCTTTTTTTGCTCCTCCCTTCCCCTGCCTGGACTGCCTGCATTCCCTGCTCCTAAGCCAGCCCAAACTTCAAACATGATTTACCTGCCACAGCTTAACCAAGGAAAGTTCTGGAATATGTGCCATTTCCAGAGAAAGGAGCTGTGGTGGTTTGTTTACAGGACCTGTGCACAGCATACACATTTTATAAACCACATGTTGGTGTCTGCATATTTCAGTCATTTAAGTCTAATGAGACAAGCTTTACTCTGTGACTTGGGAAATTTCCCCAAATTTCCCTCAGTTCCTTCAATGAAAAGAGGAGGTTGGACTAAATGATCTGTAAATTCTTTCCTCACTCTCAGCCAGGAGATTCTGTGGAGTCATAACAAATTGCTTGATCACATCTTTTGGAGGCTTCCAATTATGAATTTAATTTTAAAGGAAGAGAACCTTGTAAACATTAGCATCTCCCTATTTATTCTGATGGCTGACATCATGCTTATGTGCAATTTCATGTAATTATAGTCCCCCATTCATACTCTTGTTCTTCCTTCACACTGGTGTTATTAACCATTCATACCTTTCTGTGTACATATGAATTAAAGTCATCCCTCCATATACTCAGGGGATTGGTTCTAGGACCACCCTCAGCTACCAAAATCCACACATACTCAAGTCCTGCAGAGCCCTGCAGAACCCATGTATGTATATGAAAGGTTGACTCTCCATATACACAGGTTTCTCATGCCAGGTTTCTCTCTTTATATTTAATTACAAGCAAAAATATATATTATTTTATATTTAATATAATATAAAAATATGATTATAAAAAATATAGAAAATATATTTTCTATTTGCCGTTGGTTGAAAAAAGTTGGTATATAGGTGGACCCAAGCAGTCCAAACCCATTTTCTTTAGGGGTCAGCTGTATATATTTCTTATTTATAAATATATGTATACATTTTACATTTGTGGATACATATTGTGTATGTTACATCATATTGTCCTTATAGTTTTACTTCCGATGGTCTTATAGTAGCCCATCCACTTCACTTACTATTCACATGAATCCAATTTGAAAAAAATAGTACGTTGTGCACACAGATTTGGACCTTTTTAAACTTGTAAAAATATGGAGTGCAGTCATTTTTAGGTTATTTCAAAAGAAGATATATATGATTTTATTTTTGTAATGACATCTCTGACAGAATGTCAGAGATTCTGGGCAGAAATAACTGTTTAAGGGTGTTTGTGACTAGTACAGAGTATTGGTGACCTAAGTTATGGAATTAATTTCTAGCTCTTTTCTGATTTGCTTGATGTTTTAGACTGAGGCTCTCCAACAAAAATATAACAGCAACCACATATGTAATTTAAAACATTCTACCAGTAGTAAAATATTTTTAGCTTAAAAACTAAAAAGAAATAAGCTGGGGGCTGTGGTGTGTGCCATGCTTATAATTCCAGCTAGTCAGGAGGCTGAGGTGGAAGGATTGTTTGAGCCTAGGGGTTCAAGACCAGCCTGGGCAACACAGTAAGACCCTGTCTCAAAACAAACAAAAACTAAAAAGAAACAGCTTAAATTAAATTGATAATTTATTTGATCTAACCCAAAATATTCAAAATATTGTTTCAACATAAAATATTAAAAAGTAATATATAAATAAGTGAAAAATATAATTAAATATAAAGCAGAATGTATAATAGACATATAAATATGTAACATATAAATGTAGTTATTTAAAATTTAAATATATATAATATATCAACAAAATAATAATTTATATAACTATAAATATATAGATTTATTAATGAGAGATTTTAATTTTTTGTTACTAAGTCTTCAAAATCCAGTGTGAATTTTACATTTAGAGCACATCTGAATTCATACCAGCCATATCTCAAGTGCTCATATTACATGTGACTAGTGTCTGCTATATTGGACTGCATAGTCTTAGATGATAAAGTTAATTTATCTCAGGGTATTCTTCCATAAAAAGAAAATTTAAGTTGGTGCCATTCTTTAAAGTAAGATTTGTAAGAGCCTTCCAAGTTTTATAATTTGATCCCAATAAAATATAAGGATAACACTTAGACCTATCATTTAATAATGTTCTGTGCTGACATTGAAGGGTGTAGTATTCCTTTATAGAACTTGATCGAGACTTTTACTTGATTAGGGTGCTCCTTCATTCTTCACCTTTTGAAGTTAAGCTTTTAGAGACAATGCCACCATAAATACAGAGTAAAATCTGTATGTGAAATTTGATTTGATATTTGAAAGTTATATAAACCAAACTAAATAAAATCATTTGATTTGATATTTGAAAGTTATATAAACCAAACTAAATAAAATCAAAGGTGAATATAATTTATACTGCGAATTTTTTAAATTACTATTTTTCTTTAGCAGAGGCAACCCATTTGTTCTGTTTCTAGTGCTGTTACATTAAATATTTTTATATTTCTGGATTTCTTTTAGGTTTGTTGTTTGCAAATACCAACCTCTTTGTTATTACTGCCGTGATTTTTGGTGTAGCACAAAATTCACCATTGATCATCCTTTGAAAGGAGGGCTTTAGGCAAAAGAAAGAGGAGCAAGACCTAGACCACACCTTTTATGAGCAGTTTGAGTTTTCTGGTTTGTTTTAGATGGATATAATATTTAAAAATTTTTAAATAACATTAATGCTGAAGATGATGACATTTTAGAAAGTAGCTTGGCAATTTTTTTTTTTTTTTGGTTTCTGTTATATTTGATATTTTCCTTTCAGAAATGTCTCTGAGAATAAATGAAGAGACAGAGGAGAGCACCAAATTGTTAACTGGCTGATTAGTGTTTCATTCTCAGCATTCCTCTATTTGAACTTGACCTTTAACCTGATCTTGGGCAAGTCATCTCTATTTTTAGAACCCCAATTTTTTCATCATTGAAAAGGATGTTGTGTTCGTTATCTCTAAGCTTTATCTTAGATATAGATGTCTCCGAAAATAATTTAAATTAGTTTTATTATTTTTGTGACTTGGGGCATCCTAGATGGATGCTGTTTTACAGATGAGCAAAGTGAAGCCAGATCGCTGAAGTGATGACTAAGTGTGTGATATGGTCATGGATTTACCAGCTTTTATTTATATCAAGAAGCATATTGGGAAACCTTCAAAATACATACTTTAGGAAAATGATTTTAATAGTTTTAGGGAGTCGTTAAACTTAATCATTGTATATAACACCTGAGTTCTTTTGAAATGTAAATAAAACAATCATTTAAAAATATCTGGGTGGGCACAGTGGCTCACGCCTGTAATCCTGGCACTTCGGGAGTCCAAGGCTGGTGGATCGCTTGAGCTTAGGAGTTTGAGACTAGCCTTGGCTGGTATTTTGCTAAAAATAAAAAAATTAGCTGGACGTATTGGCAAATCCCTGTAGTCCCAGCTACTGAAGAGGCTGAGATGGGGGAGATCACTTGAGTCCAGGAGGTCAAGGCTGCAGTGAGCTGTAATGGCACAATTGCACTCCAGCCTGGGCAACTGAGCAAGATCCTGTCTCAAAATTTAAAAAATGTTTTCTTTAATAAAAGAAAATATCCTAAGACTTTAGTTCGTTAGCAGAAAATACAGATTTTAACAGTGACTTGCATCTGTCGGGTTAAAATAAAAACTCAGCTTTTGGCTACCTTGAATAAGATCAGAATTCTGTTTTCCTCTTGGTAATATTTGCTGACTCACAAAATTAAAACATGATCCCGTTTCACATTTATTTGTGAATTTATGAAATGTCAAAAATCGTTGCAGTAGGCACAAAAGTGGAAACAGAAACCATTTAAAGTTGTGTAGTCACTCAGTCGCCCAGCCTGGAGTGCAGTGAGGGGGTCAGAGCTCACTGCAGCCTTGTGTGCAGTTGTGTGGAATGCTCAGGTAATTGTGACTACATCAAAATCCGAAAGGACAAGCTGTATGGTATCTGAGAGGTAGGAAAAACATCCATAAAAACTCATCAAATCATGTTACTTTAATTAATACTTGGCTTTTGAAAAGATGGAAGGCTAATTCAACTTCCCCTCCTCCACGGGAATCCCCATTTCTCAGTCACTTGAGAACAAGATTTGATGAATCAAGATTTTAAAAATAATAATTAATATGGTTAATTATGCCTAGAGGAATTGTTCCAGTTTTTTTTCACTGCTTCTACTGAAACTGTTTTAATATTTATATTGAAATACACTTCTCTCCATAAGAAATTATAAAAATCATTATTGACATAAGAGGAAGTGACTAGAGACAAACATCTAGGAAAAATGATGAAAACATACTTTGCCCAAAAGAAATGTACAGACTTCCAATTATTTTTTACCTTAGTACCTAAAACCTCTGACAAATCAGCATTTCCTCTGTTCATCAGGCAAGTGTAGGACCCCATGTGGGAGTCCTGGCTCTGAAGACGATTGGCCCTGTTCCTCCCTGGATCACAAGTCCCATTTCAGAAGGAGGGGGCTTTATTCACTTCTTTCTCATCTCTTTCTAGGCTCTGAATTATATGACTTCTGTTTGTTCTGAAGTTACACACCAGAGAAATAAACCCAAATACCTGCGTCACTTCAGATCATTTGAAAAGAAATAGTCTAATAAACTGAGTAGGAGGAACACATTTCCACTCCTCTGAAGAAAAGTTCACTACATTTGAGTTTGATAAAATTATTGCATGATGTGTACGTTTTAGTGTATAGAAAAGAAAATATTGAAACCCGGTCACATTTCCAGATGAAACTGATCTCTGAAATAACAGGAAAATGGAATGAGGAAGAAGTTCCGTAAATTAGTACCATGCAAGTGGAAGCTAAATCTGAGAGACATGTCACCAACTTCCAATATTTGTGATGGATAGTCCAAAAACTAACTGCCTAACAAAGGCAGGACATAAAAGGGTGCCCACCGAGTGTGAAATAAACAGCATTGAGTGTCTACCCTCCAGTGGCTAGAGTATATCTAAATGCTGAAAGTGGCACATGGTGCTTCAGAGGCTGGCCCCTCTGTTTCCCCTGTTGCCTGTCTTTAAATTATAATGCACAACTGCTTACAGTTGGTTACACACATCACTGGCAGTTCTGCTGTGGAAGAATTTGTTCACTGCATTCCCTCTACCTACAGTAACACCACTTCACTCCTGGGAAGCCAGCTCTGTGCCTCTGCTGTGTGTCCCTCAAGCCCTGGCCGTTTCCTCTGCCGTGGCATTTGTGCCCCATCACAGGCAGCATGTAGCATCTTCTGATGGCAGATTCTTTTTTTTTTTTTTCCAGTTATATACAAATAGCCACAAAAGTCTGGGGCACATAGTGATATACAATTTTACTGAAGTTTGGTATTAAAGAATTACTCTGCATTTTATCAAATACAAGAAACTATTGGTCAGGAGGTCTTACCATTTATATTCCATGAAGAAAGAAAAATGACTGCCTGACAGTTGACAAGGTAGTGACTGTAACCCGGAATGATGGAATGTGAACAGATTTGTACCTTGGATTCTGTGGCATGTGGTGCTGTGAAGCTGGTGTTTAGGAATGAGTGATTTCACCATGGGATGTTTCTAATATACCTCTTTGCACCCACATCATTGCAAGACCCTGTTCTGTTCTGAAAAGTTTATTTTCTTTTCTTTCAAGAGGTTGAGGAAGTGGTGGGCATCTTACTCTGTCGCCCAGGCTGGCGTGCAGTGGCATAATCTCAGCTCAATGCAACTTCCACCTTCCTAGCTCAAGCGATCCTCCCACCTCAGCCTCCTGAATAGCTGGGACCACAGGTGTGCACCACCACGCCCAGCTAATTTTTTGTATTTTTGGTACAGACAGGGTTTCATCATGTTGCCCAGGCTGGTGTCAAACTTCTAAGCTCAAGCAATCCACCCGACTTGGCCTTTCAAAGTGCTGGGATTCTAAGCATGAGCCACTATTCCTGGCCTGAAAAAAAGCATGTTTCTTATGAGGGAAAAAATGGCCCCCTACTTCCCAAATAACTGAAGAACTCTAAGGTAATGACAATTTTTATCTAGAAAATAGAAATGTTGAATAAATTAAAGAGGAAAATGACAAATTTGGCATTGGCTCAGATATGCAATTCAAGAGATTCCACCATATGCTCAGTATAGACACAAGTAAAAGGGATTCTGGACTCAGTTTCAGCTGGTACTCCAACCAGCAGAAAAGCTACCCACTGAATGGAAGAGAGAAATTCTACCACTAAAGTTGGAAAGGTAATTAATTTGACACATGAATCTTTGCATAGGTAAAATGACGTGCTTAGGAAACATGATTCAAGAGGAAGCCAGTTCCATATTAAGAAGAGATAATTGATCTAATAAACTGACGAGGAGGCACACATTTCTGCTTCTCTGAAGAAAAGTTAACTACATTTGAGTTTTACCAAGTTAGTGCCTGATGTGTTTTAGTGTATGAAAGAACAAAATATTGAAAACTGGTCAAATTTTGTGGGTAGAGAATACCAGTATAGTGGAATGACTACCGATCTTAGCTTTACTCTAAACAAGGATTGGCTTAAGAATTTTAGATTCTTTGCATAATTCAAAAGTAATCAGAAGTGCCATCAGCTAACTTCACTGCCTTGAAGAAATGCATAGAAAAAGAGTTTTAGGTCAGAACAAGCTTTCATTGCAGCTTCTCCAAGGAGAAGAATCTAGTATCTGGGTTCAAGGCAGCTAGGGAAAAACACTCCTGTCTACTTTGTAGCAATGAATCAAACTCTGTACTTACAACCTGGCTTGTTTTAGCATTCTGTATACCTTTGGGTGTTAGGAGAAAACTTCTATGCATGTCTTATTCATGACCTAGTTGTCCAGTTTGTTCAAAATGGCTTGTTTTGTTTTTTTCTTTTTTCTTTTCTTTTTTGATACAGGATCTCTGTCACCCAGGCTGGAGCGCAGTAGCTCCATCATGGCTCTCCGCAGCCTTGACCTCCTGGGCTCGATTGATCCTCCCATGTCAGCCTCCTGAGTAGCTGGGACTGTAGGCGTGTGCCACCGCATCTAGCTAATTTCTTCTTATCATTATTTTTTTTGTAGAGACAGGGTTCGCCATGTTCACAAGGCTGGTCTCAAACTCCTGGGCTTAAGCGATCCACTTGCCTTGGCCTCCCAAAGTGCTGGAATTACAGGCTTGAGGCATCACATCCAGCCTAAAATGGTTTTTAAATGGCTCTAGCAACTAATGGCAAGTGGGACGATTGCTGTAGTCTTTTGCCCATCTACATGGGGGAATAAAATTGAGGACTCAGCACAGCAAGCATATATAAAAAGGAAACGCCAGGCACGGTGGCTTATGCCTGTAATCCCAGCACTTTGGAAGGCCAAGGTGGGTGGATCACAAGGTCAGGAGATGGAGACCATCCTGGCTAACATGGTAAAACCCCATCTCTACTAAAAATACAAAAACTTAGCCAGGCGTTGTGGCAAATACCCATAGTCCCAGGTACTTGGGAGGCTGAGGCAGGAGAATCACTTGAACCCAGGAGGCACAGGTTGCAGTGAGCCGAGATCGCGCCACTGCACGCCAGCCTGAGTGACAGAGTGAGACTACGTCTCAAAGAAAAAAAAAAAAAAGGAAAAACGAGCATAGTTATTGTACAGGAGCATAGGATCCCAACATAAAACCTCAACAAAGTATCCTTCCCCCTCTTCTCTCAATTCTTCCCACAGAGCAAAGTGGTTTCTCAGTCAAATGGATGTGGCTGAGAACAACTATGGTTTTAATGGCTGGCTTTGGACCATGAGGTGAATATATTGCAACCCCATCAAGGTGCAGTCTAGGAATATCCAAAGGGATTGGGTTGGTAGTCTTAGTGTCACCTAAGAAGGTGCTGACCTCAGCAGCAGTTCCACTTCTGAGCAGGAAGATGGCTTTCCTTCCCTTTATTTCTGCCTTAGACACAGAGCCTGCTCCTCACCAACTCATTCCCACACTCCCCGGGTTATTATATCAAAATTAGAAACTTGCTTTGCATTGATCTGTTAATCCTTGGGCCTCAGCTTCTTTGAGCAGATCTTAATTATTGGTGCAACTGCTTTGTCTTCTTTGAGGAAACAGTTTAACTGTGAAAAACATTCATGCAATCAAGTTGTGCTGACTGTGACAATATCTTGGCACTCACAGTCCATAAGCATCTTATTACTTGCCCTTCTTTGCTTATCTCCCAAGGTAAGATGACCACAAGCAGATCTTTAGGACATCTTTTCTGTGTCCTTAAAAAGCTGGAGATGTGACACCATTCATTTTGGGTTTGTTTCATAAGTGCATTGTGGCAGAAGTGGAGAAATAGCTTCCATTGCAGAATCATGAAGTATTAGCTAATCATAGACTTTATTCCGTTTTACAGGGAAAATATTTTTACAGCAGAATTTCCAAATTTGGGGATTCATTAAGGGGACATTGTTATATGTCCCTTGCAAATGTCAAGGCTCTCCTGATTCTAGAAATTGTTTATCTGTCTTTACTGCTAAACTTGCACTGTTCAATATAGTATCCACTAACCCCATGTGGCTCTTGAGTACTTAATATGGCTAGTGTGAATTGAAATTTGCTGAAAGTATAAGATACTATATTTTAAACTTGGTAAAAAAAATTAATGTAAAATATATCACTCATTTTTATATTGATTATATGTTGAAATAATAGTTTAGATATAGTGGGTTAAAATATATAAACATTAATTTCACTGTTTTTAAATTTTCTTAACGTGGCTATTAGAACATTTAAACTCATAGTATATTTCCTCTTTTTTGTTATTATTATACTTTAAATTCTAGGGTACATGTGCACAACATGCAGGCTCGTTACATAAGCATACATGTGCCATGCTGGTCTGCTGCACCCATCAATCCCTCATTTACATTAGGTATTTCTCCCAGTGCTATCCCTCCCTCTGACTACCACCCCACAACAGGCCCCACTGTGTGATGTTTCTACCCTGTGACCAAGTGTTCTCATTGTTCAGTTCCCACCCATGAGTGAGAACATGTGGTGTTTAGTTTTCTGTCCTTGTGATGGTTTGCTCAGAATGATGGTTTCCAGCTTCATCCAAGTCCTTGCAAAGGACGTGAACTCATCCTTTTTTATGGCTGCATAGTGTTCCATGGTGTATATGTGCCACATTTTCTTAATCCACTCTATCATTGATGGACATTTGGGTTGGTTCCAAGTCTTTGTGATTGTGAATAGTGCCTCAATAAACATACGTGTGCATGTGTCTTTATAGTAGCATGATTTATAATCCTTTGGGTATATACCCAGTAATGGGATTGCTGGGTCAAATGGTATTTCTAGCCCTAGATCCTTGAGGAATCGCCACACTGTTTTCCACAATGGTTGAACTAGTTTACAGTCCCACCAACAGTGCAAAAGCATTCCTGTTTCTCCACATCCTCTTCACCATCTGTTGTTTCCTGACTTTTTAATGATCACCATTCTAGCTGGTGTGAGATGGTATCTCATTGTGGTTTTGATTTGCATTTCTTTGATGAACAATAATGATGAGCATTTTTTCATGTGTCTGTTGACTACATAAATGTCTTCTTTTGAGAAGTGTCTGTTCATATCCTTTGCCTACTTTTTGATGGGGTTGTTTGTTTTTTTCTTGTAAATTTCTTTAAGTTCTTTGTAGATTCTGGATATTAGCCCTCTGTCAGATGGTTAGATTGCAAAAATTATCTCCCATTTTGTAGGTTGACTGTTCACTCTGATGGTAGTTTCTTTTGCTGTGCAGAAGCTCTTTAGTTTAATTAGATCCCATTTGTCTATTTTGGCTTTTGTTACCATTGCTTTTGGTGTTTTAGTCATGAAGTCCTTGCCCATGCCTATGTCCTGAATAGTATTGCCTAAGTTTTCTTCTAGGGTTTTTATGCTTGTAGGTCTAACATTTAAGTCTTTAATCCGTCTTGCGTTAATTTTTGTGTAAGGTGTAAGGAAGGGATCCAGTTTCAACTTTCTACATATGGCTAGCCAGTTTTCCCAGCACCATTTATTAAATAGGGAATCCTTTCCCCATTTCTTGTTTTTGTCAGATTTATCAAAGATCAGATAGTTATAGATGTGTGGTGTATTTCTGAGTCCTCTGTTCTGTTCCATTGGTCTATATCTCTGTTTTGGTATTGGTACCATACTGTTTTGGTTACTGTAGCCTTGTAGTATAGTTTGAAGTCAGGTAGCCATGATGCCTCCAGCTTTGTTCTTTTGGCTTAGGATTGTCTTGGCAATGCGGGGTCTTTTTTGGTTCCATATGAACTTTAAAATAGTTTTTTCCAATTCTGTGAAGAAAGTCATTGGTAGCTTGATGGGGATGGCATTGAATCTATAAATTACCTTGGGCAGTATGGCCATTTTCACTATATTGATTCTTCCTATTCATGAGCATGGAATGTTCTTCCATTTATTTGTGTCCTCTTTTATTTCGTTGAGTAGTAGTTTGTAGTTCTCCTTGAAGAGGTCCTTCACATCCTTTGCAAGTTGAATTCCTGGGTATTTTATTCTCTTTGTAGCAATTGTGAATGGGAGTTCACTCATGATTTGGCTCTGTTTGTCTGGTATATAGGAATTTCTATGATTTTTGCACATTGATTCTGTATCCTGAGACTTTGCTGAAATTGCTTATCAGCTTAAGGAGATTTGGGGCTGAGATGATGAGGTTTTCTAAATATACAATCATGTCATCTGCAAACAAGGACAATTTGATGTCTTCTTTTCCTAATTGAATACCCTTTATTGCTTTCTCCTGCCTGATTGCCCTGGCCAGAACTTCCAACACTATGTTGAATAGGAATGGTGAGAGAGGGCATCCCTGTCTTGTGCCAGTTTTCAAAGGGAATGCTTCCAGTTTTTGCCCATTCGGTATTATATTGGCTGTGGGTTTGTCATAAATAACTGTTATTATTGAGATATGTTCCATCATTACCTAGTTTATTGAGAGTTTTTAGCATGAAGGGCTGTTGAATTTTGTTGAAGGTCTTTTCTGCATCTATTGAGATAATCATGTGGTTTTTGTCTATGGTTCTGTTTATGTGATGGATTACGTGTATTTGTGTATGTTGAACCAGCCTTGCATTCCAGGGATGAAGCTGACTTGATCGTGGTAGATAAGCTTTTTGATATGCTGCTGGATTCTGTTTGCCAGTATTTTATTGAGGATTTTCACATCGATGTTCATCAGGGATATTGGTCTAAAATTCCCTTTTGTGTGTGTGTCTCTGCTAGGCTTTGGTATCAGGATGATGTTGGCCTCATAAAATGAGTTAGGGAAGATTCCCTCTTTTTTTATTGATTGGAATAGTTTCAGAAGAAATGGTACCAGCTCCTCTTTGAACCTCTGGTAGAATTCAACTGTAAATCCATCTGGTCCTGGACTTTTTTTGGTTGGTAGGCTATTAATTATCGCCTCAATTTCAGAGCCTGTTATTGGTCTGTTCAGAGATTCAATTTCTTCCTGGTTTAGTCTTGGGAGAGTGTAAGTGTCCAGGAATTTATCCATTTCTTCTAGATTTTCTAGTTTATTTGTGTAGAGGTGTTTATAGTATTCTCTGATGGTAGTTTGTATTTCTGTGGGATCAGTGGTGATATCCCCTTTATCATTTTTTATTGTGTCTGTTTGATTCTTCTCTCTTTTCTTCTTTATTAGTCTTGCTAGTGGTCTATCAATTTTGTTGATGTTTTTGAAAAACCAGCTCCTGGATTCATTGATTTTTCAAGGGTTTTTTGTGTCTCTATCTCTTTCAGTTCTGCTCTGATTTTAGTTATTTCTTGCCTTCTGCTAGCATTTGAATTTGTTTGCTCTTGCTTCTCTAGTTCTTTTAATTGTGATGTTAGGGTGTTAATTTTAGATCTTTCCTGCTTTCTCTTGTGGGCATTTAGTGCTATACATTTCCCTCTACACACTGCTTTACATGTGTCCCAGAGATTCTGGTACATTGTGTCTTTGTTCTCATTGGTTTCAAAGAACATCTTTATTTCTGCCTTCATTTCATTATTTACCCAGTAGTCATTCAGGAGCAGATTGTTCAATTTCCATGTAGTTGAGGGGTTTTGATTGAGTTTCTTAGTCCTGAGTTCTAGTTTGATTGCACTATGGTCTGAGAAACAGTTTGTTGTGATTTCTCTTCTTTTTCATTTGCTGAGGAGTGGTTTACTTCCAGCAGTGTGTTCAATTTTGGAATAAGTGTGATGCAGTGCTGAGAAGAATGCATATTTGTTGATTTGGGGTGGAGAGTTCTGTAGATGTCTATTAGGTCAGCTTGGTGCAGAGCTGAGTTCCAGTCCTGGATGTCCTTGTTAACCTTCTGTCGCGTTGATCTGTCTAATATTGACAGTGGGGTGTTAAAGTCTCCCATTATTATTGTGTGGAAGTCTAACTCTCTTTGTAGGTCTCTAAGGATTTGCTTTATGAATGTGGATGCTCTTGTATTGGGTGCATATCTATTTTGGATAGTTAGCTCTTCTTGTTGAATTGATCCCTTTACTATTATGTAATGTCCTTCTTTGTCTCTTTTGATCTTTGTTGGTTTGAAGTGTGTTTTATCAGAGACTAGGATTGCAACCCAAGCTTTTTTTTTCACTTTCTATTTGCTTAGTAGACCTTCCTCCATCCCTTTATTTTGAGCCTGTGTGTATCTTTGCTGTGAGATGGGTCTCCTGAATACAGCACACTGATGTTTCTTGACTGTTTATCCAATTTGCCAGTCTGTGTCTTTTAATTGTGGCATTTAGCCCATTTACATTTAAGGTTAATATTGTTATGTGTGAATTTAATCCTGTCATTGTGATGTTAGCTGGTTATTTTGTGCATTAGTTGATGCAGTTTCTTCCTAGTATCGATGGTGTTTACAATTTGGCATGTTTTTGCAGTGGCTGGTACCAGTTGTTCCTTTCCATGTTTAGTGCTTCCTTCAGGAGTTCTTGTAAGGCAGGCCTGGTGGTGACAAAAAACTCTTGGCATTTGCTTGTCTGTAAAGGATTTTATTTCTCCTTCACTTATGAAGCTTAGTTTTGCTGGATATGAAATTCTGGGTTGAAAAGTCTTTTCTTTAAGAATGTTGAATATTGGCCGGGCGCGGTGGCTCAAGCCTGTAATCCCAGCACTTTGGGAGGCCGAGACGGGCGGATCACAAGGTCAGGAGATCGAGACCATCCTGGCTAACACGGTGAAACCCCGTCTCTACTAAAAAATACAAAAAACTAGCCGGGCGAGGCGGCGGGCGCCTGTAGTCCCAGCTACTCGGGAGGCTGAGGCAGGAGAATGGCATAAACCCGGGAGGCGGAGCTTGCAGTGAGCTGAGATCCGGCCACTGCACTCCAGCCTGGGCGACAGAGCGAGACTCCGTCTCAAAAAAAAAAAGAATGTTGAATATTGGCCCCCACTCTCTTCTGGCTTGTAGAGTTTCTGCCGAGAGATCTGCTGTTAGTTTGATGGGCTTCCCTTTGTGGGTACTCTGACCTTTCTCTCTGGCTACCCTTAACGTTTTCTCCTTCATTTCAACCTTGGTGAATCTGACAATTGTGTGTCTTGGGGTTGCTCTTCTCGAGGAGTATCATTGTGGTGTTCTCTGTATTTCCTGAATTTGAATGTTGGCCTGCCTTGCTAGCTTGGGGAAGTTCTCCTGGATAATATCCTGAAGAGTGTTTTCCAACTTGGTTCCATTCTTCCTGTCACTTTCAGGTACACCAATCAAACATAGATTTGGTATTTTCATATAGTCTCTTGTTTGTTGGAGGCTTTGTTAGTTTCTTTTTACTCTTTTTTCTCTAAACGTTTCTTCTCACTTTATTTCATTAATTTGATCTTCAATCACTGATACCTACCCTTTCTTCCACTTGATTGATTCAGCTGTTGAAGCTTGTGCATGCATCATGTAGTTCTCGTGCCATGGTTTCCAGCTCCATCAGGTCATTTAAGGTCTTCTCTTCACTGTTTATTCTAGTTAGTCATTCATCTGATCTTTTTTCAAGGTTTTTAGTTTCCTTGTGATGGGTTCGAACATCCTCCTTTAGCTGGGAGAAGTTTGTTATTACCAACCTTCTGAAGCCTACTTCTGTCAACTCATCAAAGTCATTCTCCATCGAGCTTTGTTCTGTTGCTGGTGAGGAGCTGCAGTCCTTTGGAGAAGAAGAGGCGCTCTGGTTTTTAAAATTTTCAGCTTTTCTGCTCTGGTTTCTCCCCATCTTTGTGGTTTTATCTACCTTTGGTCTTTGATGTTGGTGACCTACAGATAAGGTTTTGGTGTGAATGTCCTTTTTGTTGATGTGGATCCTATTCCTTTCTGTTTGTTAGTTTTCCTTCTAACAGTCCCTCAGCTGCAGGTCTGTTGGAGTTTGCTGGGGGTCCACTCCAGACCCTGAGCAGTGGCTGCAGAACAGCAAATTTATATTGCTGCCTGATCCTTCCTCTGGAAGCTTCATCCCAGAGGGGCACACGCCTGTATGAGGTGTCTGTCAGCCCCTACTGGGAGGTGTCTTCCAGTTAGGCTACACAGGGGTCAGGGACCCGCTTGAGGAGGCAGTCTGTCCATTCTCAGAGCTCAAACACCATGCTGGAAGAACCACTGCTCTCTTCAGAGCTGTCAGACAGGGACGTTTAAGTCTGCAGAAACTTCTGCTGCCTTTTATTCAGCTGTGCCCCGCCCCCAGAGGTGGAATGTACAGAGGCAACAGGCCTTGCTGAGCTGCAGTGGGTTCCATCCAGTTTGAGCTTCCCTGGCCACTTTGTTTACCTACTCACGCCTCAGCAATGGCAGACGCCCCTCCCCTAGCTAGGCTGCCACCTCGCAGTTCTATCTCAGACTGCTGTGCTAGCAGTGAGCAAGGCTCCATGGGCATGGGACCTGCCGAGCCAGGTGTAGGATATAATCTCCTGGTGTACTGTTTGCTGAGAGTGTTGGAAAAGCTCAGTATCTGGGCATCAGTGTCCTGATTTTCCAGGTACAGTCTGTCATGGCTTCCCTCAGCTAGGAAAGGGAAATCCCCCGACCCCTTGCGCTTCCTGGGTGAGAAGATATCCGCCCTGTTTTGGCTCGCCCTCTGTGGCCTGCACCCACTGTCCAACTGGTCCCAATGAGATGAACCAGGTACCTCAGTTGGAAATGCAGAAATCACCCGTCTTCTGCATTGATCACACTGGGAGCTACAGACTGGGAGCCGCAGACTGGAGCTGTTCCTATTCGGCCACCTTGGAATGTGCTCATAGTATATTTCTACTGGACAGAGTTTATCCATATTTGAGGCCAGGAAGAGTGACTGGCACATATTCATTTGATGCTCAGTTTATGTCTGATAAACCAAACTGTTGAACGGGAATGAATGGATAACAATTATAATGATTTTTTAAAGCAGCAATTTTAATGCTGTGGATTTGGAAAGTGATAGAGCAAAACAAGATAGATTATGTCAAGAAATCTTAAGATGTTTATTAATTGTCTCTGGTATGCAGAGTTAGAACATATATAAAAAGAGATGTTAGCACTGGCTCCAGCTGCCTTCTCATGAGGTGTTCAGATGTACCCTGTAGAGCTGACCTTATTTTGGCCACTTATGATTCCTTTGCTCCTGTGCCTATACTCCAGTAGTTTGTTCAAGACAGACCCATTTTCAGAAAGGATTTTCCCTGTGTGCCATTTAGCTGTGGTTCTCATACTTTAATGGGCTTACGAATCACTTGCAAAGCCTATTATAAAACTAGATTCCCGGAATCATTCTCAGAGATTCAAGTTCACTAGGAAAGGAGTGGGGTCTAGGATTCTGTATATTAGAACCCCCAGAAGATTTCAATGCAAATGGCTAGTAAACAATACCTTGAGGAACACTGCCATATGGTATCATAATCTGGGAATAGCCCAATTTGCTCAGCAATTTTTGTTAACTATAACTATAAATAACACATATTATACTATAATAACTTACTCTATGAAGGATTTAAATTAACAGGTATTTTAATAAGCAAAAATTAATTTAAAAGTCATAGTAAATGAAATAATCAACAGAGTGAAAAGCTAACCTACAGAATAGGAGAAAATAGTTGCAAATCATATATTGGATAGGGGATCAATATCTGGAATATATAGAGAATTCCTGCAACTCAATAATAACAAAATGACCCAATTTAAAAATGGGCAAAAGACCTGCATAGACATTTCTCCAAGAAAATATACAAATGACAAAAAAATATGAAAAATGCATGACATCACTAATCAGAGAACTGTAAACCAAAACCACGAGATACTACCTCACAATTCTTAGGATGGCTATTATTTTTTAAAATGTAAACAAGCACGTGGGGAAAGTGGAACCCTTGTATACTGTCAGTGGGCTTGAAATGGTACAGCTGCTGTGGAAACCAATATGGAGTTTCCTCAGAAAATTAAGTAGAGAACTGTATAATCCAGCAGTCAAAATTCTATGTATTTGTGCAAAAGAATTGAATACAGGATCTCAGAGAGATACATTAAGACCTCATTTAATATCATCGATACGTTCTTAGAAACTGCAGCTTTAGGCAAAATGACATAAACCATTTTTTTCTTATCAACATTATTATGAAACAGTATTATTTAGGACCTGGTGTATATCATTTTGCCTAAAGTTGCAGCTTCCAAGAACCTGTCAGTGACTTTAAGTGAGAACTTAACTATACACTGTGTTTTTTGCAGCATTATTCTCAATAGCCAAGATGTGAAAGCAACCTAAATATCCATTGACACATGAATGGTTAAAGAAAGTGGTGTGTATATGTGTGTATACAACATTGCATATATACAATGCAATATTATTCAGCCTTAAAAAGGAAGTCCTGTCATATACTACAACACAGATGAACCTTAAATGTATTATGCTAAGTGAAGTAAGCCAATCACAAGAACACAAATACTGAGTGTTTGCATTTTTATGAGGTATCTAAAGTAGTCAACTTCACAGAATCAGAAACTAGAATAGAGGTTGCGGGGGGCTGCGGGAAGGGAAAATGGGGAGTTGTTCAATGGGTATAGAATTTCCGTCATGCAAGATGAAAAAATTCTAGAGATCTGATGTACAACAATATGTATATTGTTAGCACTACTATACTGTACACTTTTAATAAACTTTTTTTACCATAATAAAAAAATGAATCAAAAAATACTAACTATCCTAATGGTTCATGGTGACATTGAACTCAAGAGTATGATAATTCCATTTCCTGTGAACAACCTCTTTTTATGAAAAATTTTGTTGGAAATTTCAAGCTAACTAAAGTAAATGTGTAGTTACAGTGAAGCTGTGTGGATGGCGAGAGGACTGGGTGTTAGTAGCCTCTCCATGATGCACTGAGTGGAGGGCAGAGCTTGTTTACCCTGAGTGTCATTCCCAAAGCAGCTTGTCCAGATATTTGGATGCTCTCCACAAGGAAGAGAAATGTTCATTACAGGATGCTGTCATTTCAGAGGCATCTGACACTCTGAAAATTCTCTTCTTCCTCTCTCTTGTCCCCATACCTGGAGCCTGGGATTTACACACCTTAATTTTGTTCCATTGAAATATTTTTAAATAGCCTAGGAAATCTTTAATCATTTTAGAAGTCCTGGTTGCCAGGACCCTTTCTAAGACCAAAGGAGAATGATTGGATTGATTTTTATGAAGCAGTCTGGACATTCATATGCTGTGAGCACTCACTCTGGCAGCCAGAGGTTTTGCCTCTGGCCAGCGACCATTCCTTTGAGTAGTGAGCTTTCTGTTCTCTCCGGTAACTGGTAGGCAAGTGGGCTAATGTGGCTAGGCTGGTGGGCCCTGCCTCTGGGGTGGGCTAGCTTCCATGAGTGGAGCACATAGAGTAAGGGCAGAGACATTGACTCCGGTATTTACTAACGAGATAAATATACGAGGCTAGGCTGGTAGATACATACTTTCCTCCTTTGTACCCTTCTTGGTATCTTATTCAAGCTTATCAACTCTTTTTTGGTTTTTATTTGGGATTTTTAAATTTTGTTCTATTTTTGTTTTTGTTTTTGCAATGTGCTGGTTTGTTTCTTTAAAAATGTTGATTATAAAATATTTCAAATATATAAAGAGGCATACAGATGCAATATACTCACCATCTAGCTTAGAAAAGAGAACATTATGTGTGCACTCAAAGCTGCAGTGTATCTCTCTCGAAACACATCCCACACCATCTACTGCCATGGTCTGCTGTCTGGAACTTAGTGTTCATCATTGCTAAGCAATTCTTTATACCTTTACCATATAATATTACATACCTCAACAACATATAGTATTGTTTTACATATTTTTAAGCTTTATATAAGTGGTATTATATTTTATATAGTCTTCTGCAACCTGCTTTTTCATTCAACCTGCCTGTTCACTTTTTAAACTTTACTTGGGATATTTGTTCCAGTGTTAGTTAGCTATATTGTTGTCATCACCAGTGTTCAGCATTACTGTATAATAGAGTTAGACCCTAAAATACAGCTAGAAATGGCTTAGATTGAAGCCTTTTATGTATGTCAAATTAATATGTAACTATAATATAGTGTGTAACTGTTAAACATATTTGTTTTATTTCAGGTTATAATATAACTTATCCTCTCATGCTTTTTTCCTGCCCCTTCTCCCCAAATCATCAACAGTAGAAGAAGAAAAAGAAAACATGTCAGGACACAAATGGTAAGTAATTTGTCATCTTTTCTAAACTGGGAAAGGCTAATAAAAGTAGAAAGCATATAGCATATGCTCAATAAGTGTCTATTGAATGGAAAAACAAGAGATACATTGGCAGTAAGTATCATGTTAGCCCTCACCAATACTGAGCCAAATTCAATATCTCTGTTAAATATGGTGTGAAAACCAAGTAACAAAAAAAATTGTAAATTCTTATCTAATGTGCATTCTCTAAGAAATTCACTTATGTGTAACTTTTCTCTTGGGAATCTAATGATAGTTTTTCTTACCACCATTTTGTCTAATGTAATGAGTTGATGCATTTTTATTACTATCTTATTTATAACTTCTAACATTAGAGTTACAAGGGAATTTTATGTTAGGGTAGCTATAAAATAAAGAATGATTCTACAACCACACACCACTTTTACTTATTAATTTATAGTCATGACTTCAACGTTTCTGAACATTCAGGAACCAATCATTGTCGAAAGTAAATGATGCAGAATAAAGTAGATGTGGTAACCATTTGGCAATGTTAGCGCTGATATTTATGTGCCTATAACATATCTAAGCAGCGTGTTAAACCTCTTATAAGGTCCAGAGCTCTTCAAGCAGTGTTTGCAAATTCTTTTGAACCCATGACCCACCAAGCAAGCAGATCTTTGTGAACTTTTATTTTCTTTAATTCGTATCATGAAAAAAATGTGTTACATATTTTTCAAATGCACAATTAATAATAATAAGTGCTTTTTTTTTTTTTTTTTGAGGAGTCTCACTCTGTCACCTGGGCTGGAGTGCAGTGGCACAATCTCAGCTCACTGCAACCTCCGCCTCCCAGGTTCAAGCGATTCTCCTGCCTTAGCCTCCCAAGTAGCTGGGATTACAGGCATGTGCCACCACGTCTGGCTAATTTTTGTATTTTTAGTAGAGACAGGGTTTCACCATGTTGGCCAGGATGGTCTCGATCTTTTGACCTCGTGATCTGCCTGCCTCAGCCTCCCAAAATGCTGGGATTACAGGTATGAGCCACTGTGCCTGGCCAAAGAAGTCCATTCTATGTCCTACTCTTGAGAATCCCATTCCCCTGAAATAATCAGTCTTTGCAGTGTATCCTTCCAACCTTTTAATGTGCATATTCTGTAGAGAGATTATCTTTTACATAAGTGTTATACATATTTTATCTTATTTTCTCTGACATGAGCTCATAATATGACTTTTAAATAATGCAGAAAGATATAGACTATGAAAGTCTCCCATAATCCTTCTCTCTCCACTCTCCAAAGATAACCATTGTTAAGGAAGTCATCAGAAATGCCTTCTGACTTTTTAAGAATAAATGTGTAAATTGAAAATTATAAATTTAATGAAATTGTAAATGAAGGAAAGTAGGTTTTGAGATACTGGTATTTTGATATAGTCATATAAACAGACTCATGTTTCAGCCCAAGCCTGGCACATTTTGGGTGGTGATGGGATGGGGTAGAGGAAGGTACATCTCCACAGAGGAGAGTTGCCTGGGGAGTCAGGGTGGCCTTTGGGGCAGGGACTCTAGGTCAAAGAGGATGTGGACGAAGTAAGGGGAGGGATGGAACTCCATCAGCAAACTTTCCAGCCATATTCGGGGCACTCCAATCACTTTTACACAATTCCGTTTCATTTTCAGTTACTTTTGTTTCTTTTCTCTTTTTTCTTTTGTTTTTGAGTGACAGGGTCTCGCGCTGTATCACAGGCTGAAGTGCAATGGTATGATCATGACACCCTGCAGCCTCAAACTCTTGGGCTTGAACAATCCACACACTTGAATCTGCTGAGTAGCTTTGTGTCATAGGCCTATGCCACCACACCTGGCTAATTTTTTGTAGAGATGGGGTCTTACTATGTTGCCCAGGCTGGTCTCAAACTCCTGGCCTCAAGCAGTCCTCCTGCCTGGGCCTCCCAAAGTGCTAGAATTAAAGGCATGAGCCACCACGTCCAGCCAGTTTCTGATTTTTTCTCCACATACTTTTTTATTTGCTCTTCACTATGATCCTTCTGAAAAATGGTTTTTCATCTATATTTTAAGCATTTATATTCAAGAGTTTAAAGTTTTTAACATCAGAAGCCTGCAACCAATTTTAAATTTATTTTATTTTTATTTTATTGTGTTAAGAACAGTTAACATGAAGTCAACCCTCTTAAATTTTAGGTGCACAATACAGTATTGTTAACAATAGGCACCATGGGAATGGGCACAGTGGCTCATGTCTGTAATGCCAGCAGTTTGGGAGGCCGAGGAGGGAGGATCATCTGAGGTCAGGAGTTAGAGACCAGCCTGGCCAACACAGTGCAACCCCATCTCTACTAAAAACATACAAAATGTGGTGGGCGTGGTGGCATGCGCCTGTAATCCCACCTACTCAGGAGGCCGAGGCAGGAGAATCGCTTGAACCTGGGAGGCAGAGGTTGCAGTGAGCCGAGATTGTACTACTGCACTCCAGCCTGGGCAACAAGAGTGAAATTCCATCTCAAAAAAAAAAAAAAAAAAAAACAATAGGCACCATGTTGCACAGCAGATCTCTAGAGCTTATTCATCTTGCATAACTGAAACTTTATGCCCCTTGAATAGTAATTTCTCATTGCCTGCCATTCTACTCTCTGCTTCTGTGAGTTTGACTGTTTTAGATTCCTCTGTAACAGATCTTAGACATGCTGTTCTTCAGCCTCTTTTCTCTGCGTTCCTGCCATCACCTTGGTGTTGGCTATAGTGTTAGAGTGAAGAGAGTGTGTTGGTGTCTGGCTTTATCTCTGACTCACTGAGGTGACTTGGGCCGGTCACCCTGTCTGGCTTGACCTCACTGTCTCCACCTCTAAAAGGGGTGTGCTCAATCTGTTATATCTACATTCTTTTCAAGGGTTAGTTTTTTTATTTCCTGCAAGAGATTCTAAATTTCTCCACTCTGACTTTTAAGATTTTTGAGTCGGAAAGAGTTGATCAACTTTCTTGGTGTGACACCCATATAAGAAAGTGCTCATACATTTATCGATGTTGTAAATGTAAATGCATAATGGAAAGTCATGTTTAAAGAAATCATTTCACACTAAAATATCTTAATCTTTATGAAAGTCATGAATAAAATAGTTCTTTAAATGTTTTTAGCAGTTATCCCTGGGACTTACAGGATCGATATCCTCAAGATAAGTCAGTTGTAAATAAGATGCAGCAGAAGTATTGGGAGACGAAGCAGGCCTTTATTAAAGCCACAGGGAAGAAGGAAGATGAACATGTTGTTGCCTCTGATGCAGACCTGGATGCCAAGCTAGAGGTGAGCTCTTTATTGCTGTCAGCTCCAACGCAGCCGCCTTGCTAGGGTCAAGGTCCTAGAGTGTACACACCGAGGCACAGCTAGGTATGCTTTGTATTTGAAGATGAGGAAAATCTAGGATTAGGTAAACTCAATCCCAGCATATTTATTAAAACCTACAAATTCTCACATAACCACCATGTCTCAGTTACTTCATATTTCAAGAACATAGTGGCAATGCATTGCCTGTGGTAAATTCTCAATAAGTGTTTTTTGGGAAAAGTAATGCAATCAAAGAGCTGCTGCTAGTCATAGCTGAGAAGTCCGATTTAGAACACTAGAATCTGGCAAATGTTAAATTATTTTAAAAAAAGAACTCAGGTAAAAAGTCATGGAAAGTAGAGTCTAATAAGTTTTGTATTGGACCCTGGAAAATTCTAAAATAAATAAGGAGATATTTAGTTAAACTAGTTAACAATATAGTAAGCCAGATTTAGATATGGTTGATTTAGCATATTAATATAAGAAGGCCCACTAACTCCCTGTCTTGCTGGACATTTCTGCCAATAGTTTAGATTAAAATTTTGAAAGCATACCTATCATTTCTATAAATAACAGGGCACTGAGAGGAATAATATCTTAGATGGTCTGCTAAGGATTCAAAATGAACTCAAATTTCAATATATACACTAAGGTTAATGAACTGAACATTTAATGGGACTAAAAAAGCCCAAGATTTCAAAAAGCTTTCTGAGAAGAGTGTCCGGGATGGTGGAAACCATAGTTATTGTACATCAGAGAGGGTTAAGGGGAAATGTTAGTCGTCAATTACTTGGGAAGCTCTGTCATGTGAAAAGGGGTGAGATTCATTCTAAGCACATGAGGGTAGACCAGACCCAGGAAGAACTTTGTAATGTTAAGGCTGTCCTGTGAGAACTGGGCTGCTTTTGAGGTTAGGACGATCCTGTGAGATGGATCTGGGCTACTATTCTACCTACTATCTGCTGTAACTTTAGGAGAACTATACTCAATTTCTCATATCCTCGTTTTCTTAATGCATGAAATAGAGAAATTAATACCTACTTATTACAGCTCTTATCAAGATTAAAGTAGGTAACAGAGTGATGGCTAATGTTTGTTAGTGTTTATAAATATTATACTAACATGTTTATAAACATAACTCATGTTTATTAGTAATTCATGTTTATGAGTGTGTTTTATGTCTTAGGAACCATTTAGACTGCGTTCCATATGGTATCTCTAGTACATAGCAAAGCTCCTGACCCACTGGTCCTTCCTTGCCGTCCTGCATTTCCTTTCTTCCACATGCTTACATCGCCCTCACCACCATCCAGCCATGATGGCCTTGTCTCAGTTCTCAGTCCACAACCAGCCAAGTTCACACCCATTAGAGCGTTTGCTGGCTTCCACCTGGACACTGTTTCCCCACATCTTCCCTTCTCATAGTTCAGGTTTCAGCCTAAAGGTCATGCTGCTTCAAGTCACTGCCTGTCTACCTCTGCTCCCCACCTACCCCACCCCTGCTCACTGTCTAGCACATGACCTTGTTTTATTTTATTCATAGTACTCATCTCTCACTGAATTACCTTGGGTGTTCAACTCTTTGCCCACCTTCCCTCCACTATGAGATCAAATTCCATATTAGCCTATTCACCACGTATCCCCAGCCACACACAGAATACACATTCAATAAGTACTAACTGAATAAGGGTATGTATTAGTGCAATTAATATCAGTTCTCAGCTCTTTCCTTCTGCAATTGGAAATTTTGAGATAGAAACTGGTTTTGACAAGGATGTTCTAATGGAGATTTCTGCAATGGAAGAAAGTAGAACTAGGAAGCATCTGTTTCGATTTTTATGTTCTAAGTACAGTGTAAATTATTATAAACATATATGCTTTTTATATATCATAGTTTTTTCTTAAGAACCTAGTAAATACATGCCTTATTCAAAAGGTAATTTAATATGTTAATTACAAATATATTAAACATTATATATAGGCTCTTGCAGCAGTATTTTGGCTGAACCAAATGTCCTTTAATCAAAATAGCTGCTCTCCTAGGTTTGTAGCATCCAGAGTACTTAGCTGTGACAAATAATTTAGCACATGATAGGGGTTTCTGTTGCAGAAATGTTAATACTGATGTTGCTGTGTATAGAGAGGATGGATTCCATCCATGAAACATATGAAAATGATGTGAAAACCTCTTGAATGTGTTCATACCTTGAGTTATCCATAGAAGGCTAACTTATAAACCAAGAAATTTTATTCTTCTGGCACAGAAAACTTGTGTGCCAAGCTATAATAATGGTCAGATGCTATTGCAATCTGTTGGAAAGTTAATATAGAAATGTTGCACTGAGTTTTAATATTTGTCCACATTGCTTGCTAATGAAATCCTTTTCTGAAAAACAGCTCTTCAGTACAGTAACTGACAAAAAGTAATCTCTGCTGACAGAAATCTTCTTGCCAGAGTCACTCTGCCACAGCAGAGTGGACTGATTAGATGATGGAAATGTTTCTTATCTTGCCTTGGGCATGATTATGTTAGTATATATAATTGTCATAACTCACAGAACTGAACACTCCAGAGCTGTGCATTTTAGTGCATTTAATTTATACCTCAATTTATTTATTTATTTATTTATTTATTTATTTATTTATTTATTTATTTTGAGACGGAGTCTGGCTCTGTTGCCCAGGCTGGAGTGCAGTGGCCGGATCTCAGCTCACTGCAAGCCCCGCCTCCCGGGTTCACGCCATTCTCCTGCCTCAGCCTCCCAAGTAGCTGGGAGTACAGGCGCCCGCCACCTCGCCCGGCTAATTTTTTTTGTATTTTAGTAGAGACGGGGTTTCACCGTGTTAGCCAGGATGGTCTCGATCTCCTGACCTCGTGATCTGCCCGTCTCGGCCTCCCAAAGTGCTGGGATTACAGGCTTGAGCCACCGCGCCCGGCCGATATACCTCAATTTTTAAAAAGTGAACAGTAACAACAGAACAACTCCTAGACACACTTTTTGAACGTCCTTGCTCCTGTGTTCAGGAAATACTATGTGTTAGTGGGTTTTGATGCAGAATACTGATATAAAATACTTGCTAAGGGACAGATTCAGACTGCTGATTTTCTGTTTTGTTTTACGGCTCTTTACTAAACAGGTGGAAGATGCAATTTAATGAAATGGGAATTAGCAAATTTATATTCTTTATAACCAAGTTTTAAGCATTCCTAGAAATGGTTTTTTAAGTATATATGCATGCATCTGTTTTTATTAATTTAGTCATATTTATAATGAAACAGATCATCTGTGTTCACTCAAATGTAGAAGTGCTTTATGATACCATTATAGAATTTCTGCACCACTGCGGCCAGTGAACTAGGAGAGAGAAAGAGGGAAAACCTTGCCCTGCCTTAGTGAGTAGCTCCACAGAGGCAGGATGTTTACCTGCCGGGTTTTCTCATTGATACCATATCTCGTCCCTAAGTTAGTGGGCAAAGGGTGGAGAAAGTGTGAAGTCTGTTCTGTCTTTTCTTGAGCTATCTCAGTTTCGGAAACAAAGGCTGGAAACAACATGCATTGAAATCAAGTTAGATTCTTCTCAGCACAGCCCCATCTGCCTTTCCCCCAGTTTCCTCTAGTATGGCCACAGCATGGCATTATATTTTCTCTCTGTATGTTTTATGAAATTGTTGGGAAAATAAGGAGTATTGGGGACTGCTTGCCCAACATCATTTTATCAGATGTTTTCTAAATACATGGGACATCCAGCTGATTGATTTTGTTTGCTTTATCCAGTTGTTTAAGCATGCCATAAAATACATTAGGATCACAAAATAAGTTAACATCAACTTCTAAATATGCTTAATTGACAGATCCCCCATTTAAAAAAAAAAACACAGCAAGTGGTGAAAGGAATAAATTTGATTATGAATGAATATTGGGTCTGGTTTACCAAGTCATCTAACTGGACCCTTCACTTAGGATTTCTGTTTTCAGCTATTATTTCAGTAGACCGGAGGATATAACTGTTCTGCAGATCTTAATTTAAGTTGCAGAGATGGTGAATTCCAATAAATATAGAATAATAGGAGATATTTAAAGGCTTTGGTCACAGTTTCTATATAGTGCACCACATAACACTAAGCATACTTAGACATGTGGTCTTGTTTTTGGCAAATTGAACACTGTGGTTGTGTTCAATGTAATTATTTTTTATCTCACCACTGTCTATTTTATTTTGCGTTTTGTTTGTATTTTTATTACAGCTGTTTCATTCAATTCAGAGAACCTGTCTGGACTTATCGAAAGCAATTGTACTCTATCAAAAGAGGATATGTTGTAAGTATGACATCAGTATGAATATCGATCAAATAGTAAGAAATAGCAGGGTATTTTGTCTTGATACATCATTTCAGATGCTTAGGAAACTAAGGGTGTTTGTCTATGTCTTTAGGCAGTTGGGAGGAGAGTCTCTAATAATTTTATCGGTAATATACATAACTTGTTTATCTTTCAAAGCAAGTATCATACTAGGAGAATTCTGTTTGGATCTCCCATGGATATGGACATGCCATTTATTTTCCCAATTATAAAAGAGTTTTCTCAGTTTGTATCTTGGGCTTTTTACCTTCAGGGGTTTTTTTTTATGTGATTATCTTCACTCTCTGATACACAGTTTTGTTCCTTTTAAGATAACAAACAGAGACAGAAGGCACATACAGTTAATTTGTTGATATTTTGTTGACAACATTTCTTCATGAATGTTTTTTGTATTGGATATTAGGTTCCTACAGAACGATATTTTCATATAGGCAGACTGTCTTAAAAGCATTAACAACAAAGTTATCTCTGAAACACTAATATCAATTATATGTTAGTACATTTTTAAGTTTCTACTTGTAGGTCATTTTAATAATATAATCTCTGTATTTTTGAGACTAGACTATGGGAAGTCTTTCTGTTGCTGACTGCTGACAAACCCCTTTTCAGTAATCACAGATTTTCTACATCAGTAGAAAATTTTTCTACATAATTTTTCTACATCAGTAATATTTTTCTACATCAGTAATATTTTATTAAGACAATCATTTTGGTAGACTGAGTGCATTGGCTCACATCTGTAATCCCAGCATTTTAGGAGGTCGAGGCAGGAGGATCACTTGAAGCCAGGAGTTTGAGACCAGCCTGGGCAACAAAGTGAGACCCCCATCTCTACAAAAAATAAAAATACCTAAAAATTATCCGGGTACCATGGCATGTGCCTGCAGTCCCAGCTACTCAGGAGGCTGAGGCAGGAGGATCACAGTGACCTATAATGAGCCATTGTGCTCCAGCCTGGGCAACAGAAGGTGACTGTCTCTTTAAAAAAAAAAAAAAAAATACTTCAGGAAAGTCCAAAATCATTGTATGTAGAGGCAGTATTTTATAAATCATCTATGTTAATATTTCCTAAGTGTTTGCGCTAAGACTTCTCCAGGGCTGCAACTCCAGGTCTTGATCTGTGAGGAAATTAATACACATGACCACCGCTCCCCTATTTATCTTTCCTGCATCCAGTCAGTCTCAAATGCTGGTGTTTTGCCTCCTAAATAGCTCTCAGATTCTCCTTCCTCTCTCCGTCTTCTCTGCCACTACGTTGGTTCAGGCCATCACCATTGCTCTCTCACTTGGTTTACTAATCATCTTCCTCACTGATCTTGCCTCCACCTCTGCTTTCTCTAGCCTATTGTCTGCACTGCTGTCAATCAAAGTACACTTTTAAACCCGATCAGATTCTTCCTTGGCTTAAACCTTGTGTTCTGGGAACTACTGGTCAAACTTCTTCTTACTATACCCACCATCCCCCTAGTACTCACCATGAAATGAATCATTTTAATTTTTATGGTAGAAAACAAAATAATTTAGAAAATTGTAACTTTAATTTTTTAAGTAAGTCACATGAAGTTGGTGTGTCCACTTTTCATTAAACAATACATATTGTAACAAGGGAAGAAAAGAAGGATGTTTGCATATTTTCTGTAAATAGTGATTCTCTAAACAGAAATTATGTTTTCCACCTATATTAATGTTTCTAAAAGAATATAGAGGAAAAACTTCCCCCTAAACCACCTCAGAGTAGTTAATAGAATTATAATGGAACACCATCAAGGCTCATAATTATCTTGTAATATAAAAGGTTAGAATAATGTCCCCACCCTTGAAGTAGTCACCTGGTTGTGCCAGCAGAGCTGGCTGTGGATGGTGGCTAAGCCCTTTCATGTCTACCCACTAAGCTCATGTGAGCCATGCCATCTCAATAGAGATAGGAGGGAGGAGTTCTGCCCTGCTTGGTCTGGAAAGAGATCCCAATTTGATAGAAGACTAAAAATAGTATGGTTAATTGAGGATGTTGCTATGTAGCTGTCAAAGAAACAAAAATGAGGAAAATCTGTGAACTAATATGGAGTGATTTGGAGGATATGCTTTTAAGTGAAAGAAGCAAAAGATAAAAGCGTATCTATAGTATGCTATCCTTCATGCAAGCAAGAAGGTGATACAAAATATAAATGTAAAAAAAGGTAATATATATAGACTGTGTGTATTACCATTTTTTTACATTACATTTTACCATCTATATCTATATCTAGAGAGCAAGCCTGCTCATTGTGCAAAGGATATTTAGGAAGGATAAACCAGAAACGAAAGAGACTGGATACCAGTGGTGGGTGAGGATGGGAAAAGGGTTGAGAATGGAGGAGCAAAGGTGAGGAGGGAGCTGTACCTTCCTAAGGTACCTTCCTATAGCTTTGATTCCTAAAACCATAGTGACATTTCATAGACTCAAAAATACTTAAATCCAGCCAGCCAGATGTGGGAAAATCTAAAATGGAATGCAAACAGTAATAAATGAACCTAATTGCATTATAAATGAATAACATTGTCACAGTGACTGGAATTGAGAAAAACAAGAACTAACCTCAGTAGTTTTGGAACATAATTATTTTTAACTAGATTCTGAGGCTAAACACAAAAGGAATTATACATGGAAGCCATACTCTCATTGGTAAATTTGTTTCTTATAGGAATATGGGTTAGCAATGCTGAAACTACATTATGCAAATATTGAAGTTGAACTAGCTGTAAAGACATTGTGGATGATGAGAGCCAGGTTTCTCACTCCCTACATTAGAAAGAAGTTACAGATAAAGAAAAGGAGAAGCTAGAAGGAACACTGTGGTGTTGCACTGGCATCAAAGGTGCCACTCTGAAGTCATTGTTTTTAATATCTATACAGATAGATACATACAGAAATAAATGCAGATGAGGGCATATGCATGGGTTAGTGTACATTCATATATTTCTTGCTTCTTTGAGCGGACATGACCTAGAAGCACTAACACCCCATAGCAGTGAGTACATCTGGCATCCAGATCTTGCTTTCTAAATACCTTTCCCCAGTAAAAGAAATGCTCCTTGGAGAAGTGGTTGATTCTAGGATTGGGGCAGGGAAAATTCAAAATGCACCTGTATTATTTGTAACACTAGAACATAAGGAAGTGCTTGAGAAAGGATATGTTGAAAGGACACGGGAGCAAACCTATGATCAAAACTGGCACAATTTGAGCAACAAACTAAATAATGATAAATAATGCTAGTATTGAATTATAACCCGTAGAATAAAATTAATTTCCCTTAAGTCTATATGAAGAGAGAGAGATAAATGGTGGAGAAGGGACAGCTTTGTCTCATAAAATAATTTCAGTTAATTAATGGAAAGAATGAGGGAACTACAAAATCACCATTAGGCAAACACCACAGTGAGAATTGTGACAGGTGAGATTCGCTGAAGAGTGTTAGAATTAGTGAGTGAAAGTTCAAGGAGAAAATGGACATTTGCATCATCTCATGTATTCCCCCCAAGATTTTTAATGATTATAAAAGAAAAAAAAAAATTCTTAACTTTACAGTGGAGAAACCCAGCAGATACCTCCTTAACCAAGCGGTTGAGCTTGACATCATGAGTGATGAGGTACACTGATGTCATGTAACCTCTGATGCTGTGCACTAAGAAAGACTCTTCAGCACTGTGTATCCTTCCCAAATATCCATAACCCCAGCCTAATTCTGAGAAATCAGACAAACCCAATTGAGGCACATTCTACAAAATATCTAACCAGTACTCTTAAAATCTGTCAGTCATGAAAGATAAAGACAAAGGAACAGTCACAGATTTAAGAGACTAAGGAAACTCAGTATTTTGGTGCCAGGCGAGACCCTAGATTGGATCCTATAACAGAAAAAGAATGTTAATGGAAAAACTGGTAAAATTCAAATAAGGGCTATAGGTTAGTTGATAGTACCAGTGTTAATTTCCTAATGTTGATTATTGTACCGTGATTAGGTAAGATGTAAATATAAAGGGATGCTAGGGAAAAGTAAGTACTAGGGGATGTTAGGGAAAGGTATACAGGAACTCTATATACTGTTTGTAATTTTTCTGTAAGTCTATCATTATTTCAGAATAAAAGGTTTAATACACGTAAATTGGATCACATTGCTCCCCTACTTTTAAAAGCCTCCAATAACACATAAAATGGAATCTGACTCCCATTCTTATACATAGGACATGATCTGGCCCCAGTTCACCTCTTCAGCTACCTTTTCCCTTGTCCACCAAACTCCTGAGGCCTTTTGCACTGGATGTTCCTGCTGCCCGGAAGGTCCCTGCTCTCATAGTCCCAAGACTATTGTCATTCAGAACTCAGCCTAATGGTCACCTGCTCAGAGACACCTTCCCTGATTACCTTGTCTAAGGCAGCTACTAACCACTCACTCTTACGCCCCATCTCTCATTGCTCTCCCTGGTATTTTTCTTTTTCGTGTTTCGTGTTTGTGATTATGTTTTATTTTCTGTCTCCTGCTGCTTGAATATAAGCTCTGTAAGTGTGGGGAACTCCTTTATCCTCTTCATCACTGTATTCTAGTGGCAAGAACTGTGCCTCGTATGTGTTGGATCATCCATAAATCTGTGCTGAGTGAGTTAATGCTGTCAAGCTGATTAATTTCATAGTTCCATGGTTGCCTTGTTTTTAAGGGCACATCTGAAAACCTAATCAGCAAGTAAGTATAAAAATGTTTTTGTCTCTGAATTCTCAAGTCCCAGATAATTGAAACCTTATTAATAGAACATTTTGAGTTATCTTTTTTTATTTTTGCTTTCTTCTTGTAATAGAAGCAGGGGTTTTGCTATGTTGCACAGGCTCATCTTGAACTCCTACTATCAAACGATCTTCCTGCCTCTACCTCCCAAAAGTGCTGGGACTGCAGGTGTGAACCACCACACCCAGCCCTCGTGCATTACCTGATATCTATGTTATACCCGAATTTTAAACTTCTGTAAGTTAATTTCAGTATTTGAATTTTTAAAATTAAAGAATGACCATCCCTTCTCAGAAAATCTAACCTTGACGCTGATGGAGCTCACACTTCTTTCCACTGCCCTCTGAGTAAATATTGCCAAGTAATCAGAGTCAGCACCTAAAATGAAACCTGTTTGCTGCCCCAAGTTAATCCTCAAGTGCCTAAAATGAGCCAAAATTATTTTAAAATGCTTCAGCCTACTTAGGTTTATTTAGGAAAGAGTACATTTCGCCAGCCATGTAATCATTCAGGTACCACGAATTGGTTTCTTCCTAGCCTTAAGCTAAATGCGTTCATTTGTATGTGACTTGAGACTTCAAGGTAAAAAGGGTGACAGTAGCCTCATGCTATTAAGAACAAAAATGAGAAATTGCTCTCCATAGGGGAAGATTCATTGTGGACTTGAGTGAGACACATGTTAGTCAGTGGGGAGGAGAAGGAATGGAAGGTATTAAAAAACAAAAAAACCTTCTTATAATTATAGGAGTTTTAAAAAGCTACATAGAACGATGGCATGAGTATTAAAAGGCAATAAGTATTTAAACTGAAATAAAGTGTATGAGGATAACAAGGCAAAATTATAGTTAATTCAGTTCACAAGCATTTAATTAGCACCATGAATTTAAGACTTTATGCTCGGCCTGGGGAATACACAGTTTGAGTGAGATCCCTGTCTTGGAAAGCTTAGAGCCCCCTGGGAAAGAGAGACACACGCCCAGTCACACAAGGTGAGTGCTAAGTCAGGTGCCCAGAGAGCGCTGCTGTCCGGAGAAATAGGGATCAATTGCTTCACAGAGGAAGGAACCTGCGAGCAGGCCTTTGATGGTGAGCTTGATTTTTGAGAGACAGAAGAGAAGCAGGGTCATCGTTTATCTCTCAGGAAAAATGGGTTCTAAAAGCCTCTTCTTGACTGGGCCTTCCCAAGGGAATGTTTAGAGTGAAACTATAGTCACAAATTAATAAGGTAGCAGTATCGAGTTTAGCCTTCACCTTTGGATTTGTGGTTCCTGCCTAATGTTCTACAATTATTGTTGGTGAGATTCTGTCAGGAATGGGGGTACGTTCTTAAACAGAAGTCTGACTGGTTTGTGAAAACTGGCAAGAATCCTAGTAGCATTTAGAAAGCAGTTTTAGAAACACATGGTGTATAAATACATCAATACAGAAATAGGAAATAAAAGTAATGTTCAAAATCTGTTGATGGTAAATGCTGTGTTTAGGGGGAAAGCACATCCTAGTAAACTAAGTGTCACTCTGGTGCAGGGGGCTTGGCTGCTAGTGTGTGTTCAGGACCCCCACTGTGCCATTATGTGGGTACACTGTATTTTTTTAAACTAGTTCCCAGTATAAGGAGAGTGTTTTACTATTATAAATAATGATGCTATGATTGTTTTTGCATTTACATCTTTGTGCCCATTTTACTACTTCCTTAGGAAGTACTCCTACCTAACAGTAGACGTGCAGAATCCAAAGATACATGCAATTCTGTGATTTTTTTAAATGTTTACTGTCAAATCAATCTGTAGGAAGCTTGCACCAAATCACTTTCCCACCAAAAATACCATCTGAGGTTGTCTTTAAAAATAAGGCCAAGATTAGGCATCACCAATTCAGATCTGATTCCAGCTCTGTATTTTTAAAACCCACTATCATCAACCTGATGACCTCCCCACCCTCAATCCCTACCCCCACTTCCAACCAAAAACCTGTGTCACGGCTGAGGTATTTGAATTGCTTTACAATCGAATAGAATGTAACTCAAAAAGCAGAGATCAAAAGTCAGCAGGAGAGAATAATGGGAGGCAGCTAGCACTGCATCCTAGGCAGCCACAAAAGATTCCCACAGTCATACTTGACAAACCCAACTCCTTTATTTCAGCTCGAAGCAGCACATTATGGGCTTGCTTTTCAGTACAGAGGTCATTTTCTGGTTCTGATTACAGGGCACCAAACTCACTGACAGATGTATTCAAGTGAATTTGATCTCTCGTATTGTAAATGGAAGAACAGCATGAAAGTTAAATGGGGGGTAGGGAGAGCTTACCTTGTAGCCTGCCACTTGGATTTAATTTCATCTCGTCTTCGCCTCTGGAAGAGAGAGGACCTTGTGATTTGTCTTTCTTGTTCCCTTTGTAATCAAAATGCTCATTGTTCATGGCTCCTTTTGGTCTTTTCTTCATCAGTCTTGTCTCAAGAAGAAAACGAACTGGGAAAATTTCTTCGATCCCAAGGCTTCCAAGATAAAACCAGAGCAGGAAAGATGATGCAAGCGACAGGAAAGGCCCTCTGCTTTTCTTCCCAGCAAAGGTGTGTGGCCTTCAGTGGGGCTCTATTTGGAGGGATCTGAGGAGACTCCGGGACGCACCCTACTCATGAAGGGGAATCTCACAGTATTCTTTAGAAGGATTTTCCCTGAGGCTGAGGAGCTGCACTGTAGTCACTAGTTAGGCAGTTTGTACTTAACTCTCTAATTAAGATTAATACATAGGATTTTTTTTTCCTCCCTATTAATTAAAAAAAATTTTTTTTTTCATTTTTCTTTTGGTCTATAGGGGCATTATATATGTCAATCACTATGAGTGCTGTCCTGGGCTTATGTTTGACCTTCCGTGTTGCTTGTAGCAATCAGTCTGGTCCCCTTCCAGCAGCTGATTAAAGCAGGAGCCTAATGAGACCAGGTTGAAGGGTTCCCTCTCCGCTCTCTGTGGGCCAATTAACTTCAGAGAGGTGCTGTTCTCATGCCCAGGTCCACACTGCTCAGGCCACGGACCATAACCTGAGAGTGTCAGAAATGCAGAATCCAGGCCGCACCCCAGACACGCAGGATCCACATCCCCGTTTTAACTAGACCCCTGCTGTTTTCATGTAAATTCAAGTTTGAGAAGCTCTGGTACAGGGAAAATTGTGGTAGATGAGTGGTATTTTTTTTTTTTTAACACAACTGTGACTCATTTTTATGGTAGATGTTAAATAAGCAGGAGCCCCTGCACACAGTCACTCTCTGCGCCTGAGAAAAGTGACACTCCTCCTCACTCCCTTCTCTCCCAGTAACTAACAAACTCCCAAAATGTCACCCACTAATATTAGGAGAATGTAGGTAGTTCCCACAAATATTCCGGCTATAGAAATTTCACTTACTCAAATTGTCCAGCATTTTCTTCTGTTAATGTCTCCTTGCTGCTTTCCCTCCTTTTGGGCCAACAACAGGCCAGCAGCATGGTACATGGTTGTTCCTATGAAAACCCAAGAAAGATGGAGTAGAAAAAAAAGAGACCTGCTGCATCTGTTTTTCAGTGGTGTCTTCTCCTGGGCATTTAGGTTCTTCCTGATGACATTTGGACCCTGACTTTGTGGGCAATGCCAACTTTTATGCTGGAATGAAACCATTTCTAGTTCTCCACACATTTCCCAAGAGGTATTTGTTTATCATCTTAAATCTTACCATTTAGTATTATTTATAATTTTTCTATATAAAAATACATACTCATTCTAGAAAAATTTTAAAATAGAGACAAACCAAAAAGTGAAAATTAAAAAGCAACTAAAATTTTGCTAATAGAGATGATCTACTTTTAACCTCTTAATAGATACTTTCTATGCCTATAGGACCTTTTCGAACCTTGCAAGAATAATTGATTCCTAAAAAAATATTTCATAGAGTAAGTTGTCATATGTTAAACATATAATTATCACTAACTTCAGTGAGAAAAATTCTTAGGCAAAGGAAGAGAAAAAAGAATCTAGAAGTGAACAGAATCGTTAGGGAGATAGCTGAGGACTCTTGATCTCTTTAAATAGAAGTCACCAGTTACACAAACCTTCACACCAGTGTTGTTTTACTGACTTATTCAGTAGTCATTGCTACAACCACATATTCTATTTGATGAAAGGTGAGTATTAAATCAAACCAACAGGAATAACATGCTTACTTTATGGCACAACAATGTCTTTGAAAATAATCTGCAACATCTAGGTAGGACAGTGTGAGCAGGCTATTCTTATACAAGTACTCAGTATTTAAGAATAATACTTTACAGACAAGAAGGAAACTAGGGGAAATAGTAAAAGGAAATTTTTTCTTAAATAGTTCATTGCACCATTTGTAATCTTACCGTGCTACACACATGTAAGGCATTGCAGACATTGATGGAATTTCCAAAAGCTGACTTCAGTTCACTGACACCATTGTTACCTTTAGCTAAATAAGTTTGCGTTTAAATTGAAATTTAAATATTCATTTTTTGGTGTTTGTGCCCTGAAACTTCATGGAGAAGAGTATATTTTAAGAGTATAATTCATCTGACATTGCTCATTTTTGGGTAGGGAGATGGAAGAAGCAGTATTTTTCCCCAAGATGAGTGTTATATCCGAAGTTTAATATGCCTTAAACGTTTTTTGGCTGGGTAAATGGCATATGTTATAGCCAACATTATAATAATTTTACACCTACTTCATCACATTCATTTCTGGTGTAGTATCCTCAAGTGTTTTTTTTTAGCAAGGATGAAATAATGTAACCTGTCTGAAAGTGCTAACACACAATAGCCTCTCAGTAAATGTGCTGGTCCCCCTTCCTGTACCATTTCAAAATACTTCTGCTCATATTTCATTCCTCTGTGACTCTTGGAGTGAGCAGTAGATGCCTTGGCCTTTGGAGAGTGATCTAAAATGGCCTAGTCAGAGAGACACTAATCATATACACTCCATGCCTCCTCAAAGGGCCAAATGTAGAAATGGGCAGTGGTCATGCCTTGGCCGTCCTCCATGAACACAGGATTGACCCCAGCTTCAAATGAGCACTCAGCCCAGGCTCAAGACCACCCCCAACAACGTGGATGGAGGTGCTTGCCAGTGGTCCAGTTAGTAGCAGTAAGCTAAGGGATGGGTACATGGATAATCTTCTCTGGCTGACTCATCAGTTCAAACTACATGTATTTCAATTATTCAGCAAATATTGATGGAGCATCTTCTACATTCCAGGCACTGTTCTAGACTCGTGAGTCTAAGATTGGCAGAATGTCAAGGAGTTAAATTTCTCACTGGCTTAGTTTTGAAAGTGTGGCTTTGTCCTCCTGTCTAGGTTGGCCTTGCGAAATCCTCTGTGTAGATTTCACCAAGAAGTGGAGACTTTTCGGCATCGGGCCATCTCAGATACTTGGCTGACGGTGAACCGCATGGAACAGTGCAGGACGGAATATAGAGGAGCACTATTATGGATGAAGGACGTGTCTCAAGAGCTTGATCCAGACCTCTACAAGCAAATGGAGAAGTTCAGGAAGGTAGGAGGTTTTATGAGGGTTAGCAGAATGGGTACCTGCTGGAAGGTAATGAGGTGTGATTTGAATCCCTCTGGTGAAGAAGACATAACTCAAAAGCACCAAGGATGCAATTAATCATCGCTGGTGTCTTTTTATGTGACAGAATACCAATTAATGTGATACGTAATTCTCTAAAGGATAAGATAGAAGAGACGGCTGGAAATTGCTGGGATTTCATAACTGCTTTTAATTGAAGTCAGATTTTCTTATAATGCGCACTTTTTGTAAGGTTGTCACTTCTAAATGCATTTTCATGCATAACTAAAAATCAAGATTAGATCAAATGGATCTGCGAGGTGAGAACAGACTACTGGGGAAATCTTTTAAAATTGCTAATGCATATTAAAATTAATAGAATAATAATGCTCCTTTGTTTTGTGACATGTTCAGAAGCAGTGGGGTTTAGTTGCAGGGTTAACGCATGCATCATTCCTCAGAAATTTTTCTGAGGAAAATATGTGGCTGAAGAGATGGCTATGCTCTTAAACTTCATTGAAATATTTGATAAGCAGCAAAGAACAATCTTGTTGGTTTTTTAATTATCTTGTGTCAATTTAGCAGTTTGATTTTGTCATACAAGAATACATTCCACCACTAGGTGGCAGTCTTACACTGAATATTTATGAAAATGTAGCGAGATTTTTGTTGTGAACAATCTTGGTAGTTCTTTGTTTGGTCGCCTGGATGTATTTCAGGGTGTGAAAGAAAAAAGAATCAGCCAAATGTTAGGCTTGACATAATATTGTGTCAACTGTCTTACTCATTTCAAATGATCCATTTGTAATTGTGATATTGCTTAAAATCCCTAGATTTCTTATTATGTACATTATTGCAGAGCTACAAATAGAACCTTCACTTGCGTTGGAGGTTAGCTCTGTAGGGGTGGAGGGAAGGAAGGTGCTTAAGAATACGGTCACCAATTCTTGACCTAGATATAGATTGATTCTTTTTAAGTCAAGTTTTATCTTGGTTTGTGATTTAGAACCCTTCCCTCTGAAGAGAAATCAGGGTCCATTTTATTTCTGATCACAGATGTCCTTCATGTGTCAGCAACATCTGACTTCTTCATAAGGTAGGCTTCTGAGTCATAGAAAATCAGGACTGAAAAGGCTGTTGTGATCCTCGTGAAACTCACTCATCTTATAGAAGAGAAAAATCAAAGCCCCCAAATTGTAAATAACATTTTTAAAGGATTGCTAGCTAGATGCTGGTGATCCCAGGCTACTTTTGAAGTTTTCTAACTTTTTAATCAGGCCAGTAATTTGGTTTGTCATTAGTACTTTATTTGAGGGTTGAGGAGAATGGAGTGAAGAGGGTGAAAAAAATTGTCTACAAGGCAGAGTGCTTATCATTTATATCTGTTGCCTCCTTTAATCCTCATAATAACCAAGACACTGATTTTATTTTATAAGTAAGGAAAATGATACCCATGTTGAGAAATTAGCCCAAGATCAGAGAGGTAAATGAGAGTCAGAATCCTTCAAAATACACATAATTTTCTTCCCTAAGAGAGAATACCTAAAATTGAAAAAGGCCTTTCATAGTAATTCCTCTCTTGTGATTTATTCATTCAATTAATATTTATTGAACACCTCCTATGTGCCAGGTAATAAAAATAAATATATGATTATTCTGGAAGGCAGAAGAATTTTATGTGGAATTGTGTTTTTTTTGGTTTTGTTTTTGGGGGAGTAGTTACTAACTGTAAGGACGAAATAAAAACCAAGCCCTTCGTCATTTGGTTTGAATGTTGAAACATTACCCATTCCTTAGTGTCATCAGTCTGTTGATTTTGGAAAATATGGTTTTTAAAAAAAAAAAAAATCCTCTGCCATACAGAAGTTGCTGAAGCCTTACTCCTCAATCCCATATGTGCTGGATTCAATTTAACAGCTAAACATGGTGTACTTAGAATCTTTTTTTAAATAAGCCTATCTTCAAGTATATATTTGATTAGGCCAGACTCTCCACAAGAACAGGAACCGTGTTGGGGATCTTCACAGCCCAGGGCCAGTCCAGCGCCTGGCCCCAAATTAGCACACACATAACCGATGACAAGATTCCAGGCACTGAGTTGGAAGTGCCACACCCATGTTTTCTCAAACCTGTGGGGCATTCTCACTATTTGCAACTGACCTCATGATGTTTTGGAAATTGACATATGTGGTTTTGCAGGTAAGAAGTTGCATTATTAATGTGAGGCTTGCTGCCCTTTTTAGAATGAATTTAAATTGTGGAGTTTTCTCTTCACTTGGAGTTTATAACATGACATTTAACTTTGAGCAAGCTTTAGTGTTTCGTCCCAGTAGGACTCCATTTTAAACAGTCTCCATTTCTCTCCCAGGAATGTGTTACCTAAATGTGTTTCTGAGTCATCTAGGAGAGCGATCCAGCTGCCAGTGGCTCCTCGGGAGTCACTGTGGGAGGGGGAGTTTCAGTCTCCGCGGGGCCAGCTGCCACCTTCACATCTCAAAGGATGAATCCTGAGCTAAATTAGTATTTTGCTATAAATTCTCTTTTTTAAGTTCACACTTTCTGATGAAGACAAAATTCGAATTCATACCTCATGGGTGTGGTCTCCCTACTTGGATTCCTTGTTATCTACTCATTCATTTATTGTCCATTCAACAAATGATATTGAAGCCGGGCCCTGTTCAGGCAGCATCCAGAGGAATACAGTAGTAAGGAAGCAGATTGATCATTGCCATCTTGTCTTGTGCCGTCATCTGGGGCTAGAGCAAGTAAACACAGTACAGCATGGTGAACAGTAGTGTCTGGTAGCACATGGTGCCTCAGGAACTCCTGGGAGGGGCTTCCTGGAGGAGGTGGCACTAAACAAAATGTGAAGGGCGGGTAGGAAGGAGCTGGGTAGAAGGAGTAGGAGCAACAGAACAGCATTCCCGGCTGAGAAAGCAATTTGCAGAAAGATCTTTTAGGGGAAAGGAGCAGCACACTTAGAACCAGAGCACAGAAGGAGAGGTGGGTGTGGAGATGGGGGTGCCCTGACCATGGGGCTAGAAAGGGAGACAGGACTAGAATAAAAACAGCACTTCTCTAAGTGCGGCGGGGGGTAGTGGGAGGGTGTAGGGAAGGGAGGAGGCATGATCAAGTTTGTGTTCTTAGATTGTAAGATGGAGAAAGGATTGCAAGAGCCTAAGACTGGAGGCTGGGAGAACTACTAGGAAGCTTTTATATAAACCGGATGAGACATGAGGTAACCATGAAATGAAGGGGGAGGTAGACCAGAGAGGAATGGGCTATTCTGACCTCTACCAGATTCCATGGTAGCACCACTTTAATTGCTGAGGTCTTTATTGTCTTTACAAATAAGTAGAATAAGCATAAATAAGTTGCAAGTTCAAGTGTCTTTTCGCCTCCAACCAAGGCTTTTTTCATAGTGTCTTCAGATTGCCAAGAAACCTTTTAAATAGCACACAGTGAGCATGCCTGAAATGATGAATGAAAAACCTGAAGTTAAACAAAGCAATCTGTTTTCCTTCTGGCACCCTTTGAAGCACAGAGGCCTGACGACAGAGCTCTCAACATCAACATTAAGAACATTTATTAAGTGTCTCTGTCAGGGGGTGGAAATACAAAGAGGTGGGAAAGCGTGAGTCCAGCCTTCAAGAAGGACCCTGCCAGGCATCTGCTCCTTGTCAATATGACCATGAGGGACGAGATACCTGGAGAGTGTGGCCGCACATAGCTGTTCTCAAGACCAAATACATAATAGGAAAAGGTGGATGAATTTAAAGGGGCAGAGCCGGGCTGTGTGCAGTCGGAAGTTCCCCCTCACAGTGTGATTCACCCCGAGACCACGAGGTATTTTATGAGCAAAGTTACAACATGTGATATATGTGCCCTTTGAAGGCAGAGTAAAAGGGTATGATTTAAAAATAGAAGTCAGCTTCTTGTAGCAGATTACATCAGCTGAAGTTGTGAGCTTGCAGCAGAGCTTTTGCAGCCTGAATGCCCTTGAGAGAGTCCTCCTGTGGTCAATTAAGTGTCTTGTTTTTCTTGAAAGTCAGAAATGGGATGGAGGGTAATTATTCTAAATGGGATAAAAGCTGTGTTAGGTGTAAGAAAATAGTCCTGAATCCTCTAAAGAGATAGTATGGAAATGTATACGTGGGCATTTATAGGAGTCTGAGTCCTCATAGACAAGGACAAGCGAACCAGTGTTTTAATGAGAGCCATTTATTAAATGGCGAATGAAATCCTGCAGCATTTGTCTAGTTTTTCATCACCATAATTCAAAAGGATAGCTAAAAGGTATTATAGGAAATGAGTGATACTCACTGGTATTTACAGGTGCATATCTATTTAAAACAGTGTTAGCTTTTGGAGATCTGTTCATGCACTAATCATATTATCAAAGGATATGTTTGGTGAGAAGGTTTATTAACAAATGTTGGTGGCTTACTAGGTGGGACCTTATTAGGGCCATCAGTCAGTGGTGTTCTGGTGTCCTGATTGTGAAGGTTTGGGTCTATAGCACTTGGCCAAGGACTGGTAAACAGCAGTATCGATATGGGGGATGGGTTTCCTGTGAACAAAGACTTGGGTTAATTAATTTGACAGTATCATTAATTACTGCTGAAATCATTGGTTTTTGTCAGAGGTCAGGCTCTTTTAGCAATTGAGGGCAGGTCCCGTGAGAGTTGGAGACACTAAGTAATGCAAGAGTGTCACTGCTCAACCATCTCAGGCTGTAGGATGAAGGCCTTTCCTTTCTGCCTGGGCCGTTCAGCTTTCTGTATTAAACCAGTTTCTGCTTTACTTCAGTGTCTAGGGTAGGGCTGGGACACCTCCCCCTACCCCAGAGAGTTGTGTTGAGTGAATGGGGAACATTTCCAGTTTGGATCCATACAATGAACCAGTGTTAAATGTTTAAGTGCTAATACCTCTCAGGACTTTGCTTAATTCATCTATAAAGGAGGTAGGGTAGGGGGCTTACTCCATTATCCTCTCTTCCTCTGCTAGTTCTAGAATTCAATACACTGGATTGAGTTCTTTTATGAGGACAATTTCTTTTGTAAAACTAATGCTCTCTTAAATGTATTTGTTTCATAACTTGCCATTTTCATTTGTGGGTTTTGATGTGTGCCTGTTGTTTGTTTGGGTTTGGTTGTTTCACTGGGGTGCCTGTTTTTTGTGGATTCAAGTAGATTGACTCTAGCTGCCAAACCCCACCCGTGGGTTGCTGCTTTTTTAGAGTATGTGAATGCCGAAGGAAAAGCCTGCCATTTTCACATGGTACAACTTGGAAGGGAACAAACAATTACACCCGTGCTTCCAAATCTGAATTGGATGAGATGAGACTTTCAGGGTTTTATGCTATCTTTATTGATTCTCCCCATGGAACTTGATAAATAGCAAAAATTAGCTTTAGGGTAAGGCCAAGACCATTTAAAATAACATGCATGAAACATGACTTGCTGGCTTGCTGCTCACTGCTGCTCCTGACTGGAAATGGAGAGGAGGAAGGAGCATGATGTCAGACTCAGGATGGCGCTACACTATGTCCTAGCGCTTGCTCACATGAGCTGTGACCGCTTGGATAGGTCTAATAAACCTATTGCAATTTTCTCATCCACTAAGGGTGATCGCTGAGCCCTCTTCCAGCTGCAACATTTTTAGTTTTTTGTTTTGTTTTGTTTGTTTTGAGACAGGGTCCTGTTCTCCCTCCCCAGGCTGGAGTGCAGTGGTGCAATCTTAGCTCACTGCAATCTCCGCTTCCCAGGTTCAAGCATTTCTTGTGCCTCAGCTTCCTGAGTAGCCGGAATTACAGGCACGGGCCACCACACCCAGCTAATTTTTGTATTTTTAGTAAAGATGGGGTTTCACCATGTTGGCCAGGCTGGTCTCAAACTCCTGGCCTCAAGTGATCTCCCCACCTCGGCCTCCCAAGTGCTGGGATTACAGGTGTGAGCCACAGTGCCCGGCCTTTGTATTTTTTTTTTTTTTTTTTTCTAAATCACTGAGCTCATCTGTAGAGAAGTGTAGATACTGGAGTAGGTCTGATGTGTTCATTTTTCAATGTGGTGTTTTCCTGGGACTTCACGTAAGTTCTGATCTTTCTGAGTCTGCTTGCTCTTGTTGCTATTGCTCTAATCTTGGCCTCTGGAAAAATAAGAATGTTTCATGCATAATTATTGGGTGAATTTATTGGACACTTTCAAAGAGGAGCCTTTGGTATTTACAAATGGGTAATATTTTTCTCTTATTTATGTATGAATACTTTTGCAAGGGTCAGCAACCTATGGCCCACAGGTCAGCCACCTGTTTTTGTAAATAAAGGTTTTATTGGAACATGACCATGCCTATTCACTTATGACCATAAGTGGTCTGGCTGCTTTCACAATACCATGGCAGAGTTGAGCAGTTACAACAGAGGCTAATGGCTCACAAAGCTAAAAATATTTACTCACCATCCCTTTATAGTTTGCTGGCTGCTGTTTTATAGGTACCTCTAGTGCATGTTGAGATTAAGAAAGTGTGAGGTTTAAAAATTTTTTAATTGTGGTAAAAAGAAACATACCATAAAATTTACCATCTTAACCATTTTTACATGTCCGGTTAAGTAGTGATCAGTGTATTTACATTGTTGTGCAATGGATCTGTAGAATGTTTTCATCTTGGTCCCAGACAGTCCAATTCCAGAGCTCAATATGCAAACCACTTCATTTCTCCCACTCTTACAGAGCACTATGAACAAATGAAATCCGGGGCCCATGGTACTCAGACTAGAATGAGTCCTGATCCACAAACCAGAAGATCCATTTATTTGGGGCATAATGCTGGACAAGCTACCAAACCCATTAACCATGCTAAGCCTCCCTTGCAGGTTGCAGCTGAGGAAGTTGCCCCTCACAGGGGGGCAGTGAGTTTTAGAGGGCATGAGTCACGGTAGGTACTTAGCAGGGCACATGGCACAAGGCAAGCTCTCAGATAATGGTAACTCTTTTTTATAGTTACCATATTTGTTCCTGAATCTCCAAGGGAAAAAAAAATTAACATCCAGCAAAACACATATGCTAAATAAATCAGCTGTGGGGTCTCTGGGAGGTTGGCCTCAGCCTTGGATTGCCCCGCAATGTGGGCTGGAGTAAATGGTGTTTATCGTTCTGGATCATCGTCTAACAGTTTGTCACACAGGAGTCTCCAGGTATGATAGGCCACTCCTGACTTCCTCTTCTACGATTCAGCCGCCTTCCTCCAACCCAAAGGGCAGGTGATTCCAAAGTGCCTGATTGTCTCGGGAGTCCCACCAACCCAAGATTAGCTGCCTGTCCTGTCTATTGCTGGAGCTCCTGGATCCCTTGAACATTTTGCTTTAAAATTTCCCTTGGCCCATGGTGGTGCATGCCTGTAATCCCAGCTACCCAGGAGACTGAGGTGAGGATCCCTTGAGCCTGGGTGGCAGAGATTGCAGTGAGCTGTGATCACGCCACTGTACTCCAGCCTGGGAGACAAGAGTGAGACCCTGTTTCAAAAAATAAAACATAAAAAAATAAAATTCTCCTTTGGCTATAATGGTTAGACAACCCACCTCTGTGTTCAGGGATTTTATTTTCCCCTCTGTGATCTACTTTCAGTTGGATGGAGTCTTTGAAAAAAGAAAATTGTTGAGCATAATTTTGCGTTTATAAATGGATGGGCTAGGAAATTATATAGTAGTCTCTTAATTTGTACCTTTCTTACTTGATATACCTTCACAGCTTTTATATTACTTCTGTTTTTAGTTCAACTTCGTGGTGAGAAGTATTTAAACTTAAATAAATACATATTCATGATGTGTTTATGTCCTGAAAAGTTTTCAGTTACGTTTGTGCAAAATAAGTAAATATATTTACACACATCCCCAAAATGACAGACATTTAAGCACATTTCTCTCACATCCTTTTCTGTTTCCCAAGCTAGAGGTTGATCCTCAGCTGCTACTGTTATTCAGTCTCCACATCCAGGAGGCCTCTCGTTTCTAATAATTCTACTTCCAAAGTATCTCTTGAATTGGTTCCCTCCTCTCATCCCCAGTGCTCTTATCTGAGCTAGGATCTTCCTCAATTTAAAGGATTATAATTGGCACCCCTTTCCACACTAATGCTAGTCCTAATTCCGTAACAAAGTGATCATGTCTTTCTCCTGGCTAATAACTTTCTGTGGCCCTTCCTTGGACAATCGACAAGTCCAAACTTAGTGTGGCCTTCTAGGCCCTCCACAGACTGGCTCTGACCTACCTCCCCCAACCCCAGCTTCCCTCTAGAATAATTTCCCTCCTGCCTCTCTTCCCTGCTGCTGCCACACACACATGCACACCCTGTGTTTCCAGCCTCATTAAAATCCGTGCCATTCACCCCATTCTTAACACACCCTGACCTTTGCAGGCTCTGTTTCTCCCACCAGAAATTCCCTTCTCCCTCTTTTGTGCCTGTAAAACTTTGAGGCATCATTTAAGGCCACATGACCCCCAGGGAGCCTTTGCTGACTTCCCAAAGCAAGGCTGTTACCCTTTTGCACTGTTCCCATTGCACTTTATACATGCTTCTTAGCCTGCCACTTGGTAAATATTCAATAAATATTTATCAAATGAACGAATAGGTAAATAAATAGGCTTAATTATTCTGCAATTGGGATTCAAGAATGTGTAAGATCCGGATCTTACACATCCTTGAACCCAATTGCATAATCAATAAACATAATATGCTTCTTATAAATGTATTACTGAAATTTAATCCTGCCATTGAACAAAAATGAGACTCAGTTATGCAAGTGAGGATATTAACATCCTAGAAGATATCATCTATACATACTAATTCATAATTTCTGTTATTTGAATTCTGTAAGTAGAGGAACTATCCATACAGTTTTTTTAAATTAAGCATGTTTTGTAATACTATAAATGCTAATATGTTGGCTTAAAACAGATTTTTTTCAAGTGTGGAGTGGGGAGGACTACATCTCTCTTGAGAGGCATTAAATCTTTGCATGTGACATTTCTCTAATTGTTTAAGGGAAAAGCTTGCTTAACTCTTGAGTTTCAGAGTGGACTCTGGACAAAAGTGAACTATCTGCAAACTGATCTGTGTGAACTGATCTGGTCCAAGATAGTTTTCCTTTTGCCAGATTGTCTGGCTTTTCTTCCTAAGGTTTATATGTATTGGGTGGCACATGCAAGCTTGGCTTCTAGAATTTCATGGATGACAACATTCAAAACATAACAGGTTTTATTGAGTGGAACCATCAAGTTCCAGGTCCAAATACTGCTGTAAATTGAGCCCATCTCTTAACAAGGGCTCCTCAGTGCCTCAGCAGCTTGAATCTCTTGGATGACTGTTTCCATGTTTCCATGTTTCATCACTTAATGCTTTTGGCTGCAGGGTCAGAGGGATGCATAGTGCCTGTGACAGCTCCCCCTGCCCCCACGCAACACTGACTGTTCCATTGGCCTCTGTCTCTTTTTGGTAGCTCCTGAAAAAGGTATCATCTTAAATTACGGGTCAATGGAAAATTACCATGTTCTACTAGTTACTGTCTCTCGCCTCTGTAGTTGATCCCTAAGTCTGTCATAGCAACACATCCTTCTAGATTACTTTCTTCTTTTTGGTTAATAGCTCAAATATCATCTTTCCCAGCTAGTCCTCTTATTCACGAAGAAGAAATAGTTGTAATTTTTACCATCTTCTAGATTTCAGTATAAAAGAAGACAGTTGTACCCTGGTGGGTTAGCCCAGCACTCTCATTTAAAGTATTTATGCTTCAGGGATCCATTACTTTTTATTTTTATTTTAAAATATGGTGATTTACTTACCTATACAAAATAGAGTGCGAGTTTTCTTTAAATTTCAAATAGGAGCAGTGTAGCTACTGTTTCTCGAATGCCAATAGCATTATAGTACTGTAAATTGCTTTTGTTAGACTCAAAAAGAATTTTCTTCAAATCCTTCTTTACAAACAGACGTTTCAGTGATGGCAAAAATAATGGTTTGATGGTTGCCTGGATTGCCACTTTTACATAAAACTGGATTTATAAGTCGGCTAGGGAGACTTAGTGTTTTAGAAAGAAAGATCTAAATCACAATTGCTTTAGGAAAAACTTGTGTTCTGTGTTAGTTTGTCATCAGGGAATATTAAAGAATTTTGAATAGCATTTTTTAATGATTGAATTATTTTTGTTAACCCTCAACAAAGCATTCCTAACAAGATTTATGCAAGCAGTATTGGCACTGTAATGGAGTCGTAGATTGTCGTGATTTCATAGGTTCCCTGTCTCTCACTGAAACTCAGACTCCCCTTTGTCCCAAGTCCTAAGTCTATCTATATTTTAGTGTTCGAACTATCAGAAGAATGATTGAATAGAAAACTGGTAGTTTCCATTCATAGTTCTGAGATTTAAAATAACAAAAAAAAGATATTGGATGATTCCTTGTTCTCCAGATAACTGCTGTAATCTAACAGGGAAATGAGGAAATGGAGGCTGGCATGTTACCCGTTTATGTCCTGGTCAGCAGGAGCTCTGTTCACTAAAATGTGCACAATTCTCAGCCACTTTCGTCCCACTTATCTCAAAAAGTGTCTTCACTTTGTCTCCTTTAGTGAGTTATTGATAAAAAGAAAACCTTAAACAGACAACAGCTTTAAAAATATGTGTACTACCTTTCAAACATAAAATTTTCAGGACAGTTACAGGTATAATAAAATTATCCCAAGTGAAGGAATCCTGCTTCATCTTCAGCAGTTATCCCATTCCTAATCATTAAATAAGATCAATCAAATTCAGAGAGAGGAGCCTTAAAATCTTAAATGGGCCGATTTTACATGGGTTCAGGGAGCCCTAAAAAGAAGCAGACCCTAAGAGCCTATTGGTATAACTCTGAAATGAAATTCCCACATGCATTAATCAGGCTTCTGTTGTTACCATCAAATGAAATATGATTTTCGGGCTTGGTAACACTTCACAGTTGATTGGCTTCTTCTATCCAACCACCCATCTATCTGTGCATCCATCTTTTAAAATTCTCTCTCCAGCTGTGACTCTGAGACAACCATTGTCATTTAGATGCTGATTCCTCACTGTGGTTCTGGTGGTGACTGCTGACATTGAAATGAGGGATGTTTCTCAAGATAGATTAATTATATAAACAAATTGAGGGATGAGGTTTTCTCCTGCTTTGTTCTTTTTAATAAATTTCTGTCCTGGACCACTAGAGGTGGGACTCAGCCATGCTTACAAGCAAAAATAGTTCATGGATATTAGTTCATGTTCTGAGAGAGGTTCAGGCAAAGGGACTTGGAAAATATCCATATCGGAAGAGGAGGAACCATAGGGGAAAACAGTCTACAGATTAATGCATGTGAAATAAATGAAGAAATTTCTCAAATAGGGAAGCTGAGAAAATAGTGGGGTAAAATATGTTACATTTAGGATCTTGTTCTCTCATTTTTTTTCATCTTAAATCTGTGGGGGAAAGATCCAGGAGAAGCTGGCAACCGCAAGTGCTTCCAGGGCCTGGAACCACGTTGGGGGATGAGATGAGCTGAGGAAGCTAGGAATGAGGTTGAGGTTTCACCGCACGCCTTTTCCTGCCTTTTAAATGTTGTGCTATGTGCATGTGTTACTCATTACAATAATGTTTATTAAAAATATTGATAATCAATGAGATTGAAGAACAGAAGAAAAGGGAGAATGACAGAAAAGTTTCTTAAATTGGCAAAAATGGGGAGGGTTTTTAATAATAATAAAGGGAAGAGAGAAATCAGGCTTTAGGGGCAAAGATGGGAAGCTAAGTTCCAAGGTAATGTCATGTGGGCAGCTGGATGGAGGAGGTTGGAAGATGAAGTCATTTTCAAAAGCCATCAGCAGGGAGAGCCATGTGAGGAGGTGAAGTCACTTAGGGATGGAAGGATCAAAACTAGCGCCTGAGGGAAAGCCAGCAAAGAGCAGGAAGGAAGATGACAGTGTTTCTTTTAAAAGCCTTCACTGTTCTAGGAGAACTTCAAGAAGCAGTTATGCTTATCCGGAAAGGGAAAAAAGGTGAGAAAGTAAAAAGACAACTTTTCCCAGATATCCTCAATTCTGTCCTGGAAGGAACATGTTCTATGTTTAGCATCAGTGAGAACTTGGAGAAAATCCTTTCCCAAAAAAGAATGAAGGGGGAGGGGGGGAGAGGCAGTGGGGGGATAAGCAGCTATTTCAGAGAGAACCATCTCCCCGCTTTCAACCCCACTCCAGGCCTTCGAGTTGGGTTGCAGCACCCCATAGGCTGAGGTTTTGTCTCCTGACGTGGAGGTTTTCTGTCAGCCTTAATGACTTGTTCTGTGTTCAGCGTCCACCTCTAATTCCTATTCACGCTGTTTAATGTGCTGAGGCACAGTCTTTCCCTACAGTCTCTCTCTCAACTCTACTCTCTCAATCTAGCGATTTCATCAGTTCCTTTTCACTGGGAGTCTTCCAGGTCTTACAAATTAAACCCAAGAGCATTTATGTTCCCGCTAGCCCCAATTTTGTCATTAAAATTTTCTGAGTAGTATCAATTGCCATAAATCAAACTAATATCCCTCTGGCTTCATCATATTTGTTTATTACTAGTTTATTTTTTAATACTCTCATAAGGGTCCCCTAATGTTCAAGTTTAAAAAGAAGTGGAAACACATGCAGATTCTAAACCACACATCTTTTTGTGCGCACGTTATGGATTGGGCTCCTATTAACAAAGTGTATATGTTAAAGTCAGGTATGACTGGGAACACAGAGGATGTGGCTCCCCGAGGGTTACTAGAGACTGTGTGGCATACTCAGGTTTCACTGGAATTTTATCAGAGGCACCACAAATCAAGTATTTTAGAATAAGACATTGAAAACATCTTTAATTTTAAAGATCTGCATATCTTCCCCATCCAGGCTGTGTATGCCATGCTTCCTCACCTTCCATCCCCAAGCCCTGCCAGGAAAAGCCAGGGATTTGTAAACTGAAGCTATGTCAGCTAAAGCTTTTATTGGTACTTATTATCCAGGCCTCCGTCTGCTTTTCATTAATTCTCTACTGAAAGAATTAGCTTTGCCCTCCCCACCTTTTTTTTTTTTTTTTTTTTTTGCATGTCTTCCATTTTAAAATAAAAAGCAACAGCTAAAAGTCATGATGTGAAACCAGACAATGGTTAGATTTCGTAAGTTAGACTCCCTCTTCCTTATCCTTAGCGTATTTTAGGTTTTAGGCAAAACCTATTAGATTCATTGTGGACTTACTTGTCCCTCCTTTCTCCCTGGCATGTTCCCATTTTCCCCCACTGTTCTGCAATTTCAGCTAATAAATGGTGCGAGTAAAGTTGACATTAAGGAGATGACAATAGAAAAGAGTATTTTGAAAAATAAAATGAAGATTTGATGAACTTTCTCACCATTTAATCCAGAAAATAAGAACAACGTACTTTAAAAGAACGTTAAACATGAGTTGTGCAAAAGTCAAAAGACTGCTCATTTTTTGTTTAAAAATATCTTTTTCTTAGTACAAAAGCACAGCAGATATTTAAACTCCACAATGAACAATATGATAGGTTTATTTATGTAAGAAAATTAACATACTTGAATTTTTTCCCAGCCTAGAGTTTTCCCTAACATTCTGCCTTATAGATAGATGTAGCAGCTCTTTAAATATGTACATAATGCAGAATATTTTTGATTAAATATTGGTAAAATGCTCTACAGTTTACAAAGCTGTTTTGTATTCATTAGCTCGTTAAAACTGCGTAGCATTAGCGAGAGTATGAATTCTTTTTCCCATTTCACAGATAAGACCACAGGGCAACCATGACTGACTTGCCCATTGCCACACATATGAACTAGAATTTGAACCCAAGCCTCTGACTCTACAGTCAGTGCTCTTCTCACCTTTTTGGCCCCACATTACTACAATCCAATAAACAGATCCTTGTGTAATATTAGGTTACTACTGGAAAAAGAGGTTTCTGGGGTAGAGGAGACCTGACTTCATGTTAAAGTAGCAGTCACATCTTCCAGCACATGCCACATCCTCTGAACTCATTTTTCTGACCCCAGTGGTTCATGTTCCAAGCATCCTTAAGGAGTATTTGGACTTTTTTTTTTCCCCCTTCTCACCAATCTCTCTCTCTTGAATATCCAGTCACATTTCTAGGTTTGGCATTTCACATTTCTGTTCTACCTTATTCTGGGAGTGTTTTTTTGAGGTGAAATGGCAGGTCTAGAGCCTGAGTTCTTTGGGGTCTGGTGCCTGAATCCTGCAACAGTAGGCTCAACTCAGGGACCCAAACCTGAGGCTCATTGATGGAAAGTAGACATCACAAAGGCCAGCACCCAGCAAAGAATCCTCTGCAAATTGCCCCACTGGTTTAAAGCCCATCACTGTTGAAAGGTTTGCAGTCACAAGAGGAAAGTAGCAGAAGGCCTACAGCAAATAGGCACAGAAAATTAACAGGCCCCCTGCAGACATTTCCAGTGAAGAACATCTCAACTCACTCTGAATTAGGGCCTCTCTGGCCTCAGTTGAGTGTACGAATCCTCTGAGAAGCAAGTTGGATGTGGAGAATCCTGGCTTCTACCTAAGGATTTTGATTCTGGAGGCCTGGAGATCTGACTTTTAACAGGCTCCCAGATAATTCCTTTGCTGGGATCCATAAATCACACCTTGAGAAATACTTTCTCAAAGCACCATCGTGAAATAGCTGGTGTTCATCATGATGACTGATCCATCAAAAAAGGCAATTTTGCTCTATTTTAGAAGATAGACATTTAATAATGTCTGACTTATATGAAGATTTCTTATTTCTTAACTTTTTTTTAATAGAGTATGCTTTAACTACATGGAAAAGTCACTTAAACCACTTGCTTTCCCAGGAACTCTACTATATTAAGGCTTATTGCGCTTTTTAGTACTTACATACATGTTTACCTAAGGCTTAGAGCCTAGAAATTTGTGTATCACAAACACTCAAAGATTACTTATTTTGTTTATCTAGAATCAGTATTAACCTTTCTAACGAAGTCTCTTGTCCTGTTTCAACTAAAGCCCCCTTGGTGTTCTCTAGGTTGATTCAGAAAACTGAGAGAGCTAGAATGGAGCCCCACGTTAGTTAATATCTCTAATTGATATTGTAGTATAGCATAATTGAATACTCAGCAGCAAACAATTCTGACAGTTAATGTACCCATGTTAATCACAAGGAATTTTCCAGGAGCACTCTGGCACTGTCCTGTCCTGATATGCATGTTAAAATTGCCCACAGATTCACAGAGGAATCCTCCCCTCTGCATTTTCCCCCATTTGTGTGCCGTGTCTATTGCCTATAGCTGGTTCTTCCTCTTAGGAGTAATCAGCCTAAGACAGAGCAGGTTCACCACCAGGTCCTACAAATGCCTCCATCATTTTACTCTGTGGTTTGTTACAGCTAACTTTATTCTTAAGAAATATCATCCTGGCTTGGAGGTAATTTCTGTGGTGACTACCAAGATGTTTACTAAGCTGAGAAAAAGTCAAGGGTGTTATAAAAACAGTAATTCTCATTCATCCCCAGAATGCCCTTTCTGTGCTGGCCTTTCACAACTAAAGGCTGTGAAATCATAAATGAAGAATGTCAGAAACACAGTACTTTGACATTTTTTGACAAACATGTAGTTAGCCATTCTTGAACAGAATAAAAGAAACTTTGACATTGAATGTAAAGTAGAAGTGATAACAAAATTAGCACATCTAAAAAGTTTATCATGTATCAGCTACAGTTCTAAGCATTTTACACGAATGGGCTCATTAAAACTCCCCAAGAGGAAGACACTATGTTCTCCTTTCCACAGATGAGGATTTTGACGCTTAGAGAGTTTACATAACTGTCTCAATGTCACACAGTCAGAACGTGTCAGGGCCAGGTGGAAAGGATTATAATTTGACTCAGACCACATTGACACATGCATCCCCTTATTTTCTGGAACTAAAACAGTTTATTCATGAGCAGTATGATGGGGTCTTCTACACTTGTCAGTTGAGTTAGGTTAAGAAGCCTGTTGTTTCAGTTTAAATGTTGAGTCAATTCAAAATTTGGCTTCCTCTGTACTGTTTTAAATCATCTCTTTTTGGATGCTCTTCAGAAGCATTCTCTGCTCCAGGAGGGCATCAGGCTGACTGTGTCCTGGGCATAGGCAGGGGACATGGTGTCCTAGAGGCCACTCCCTGTCCCCTGGTTTCTTGCTTATCTTGCTGCAGCATCGTTAGTCTGAGCCTGCATGGTGAGTTCCTAAAGCCTGTGGCCAGGGGAATGCCTAATCTCCTTCCTCAGCCCTAGGAATGTTCTAGGATCCTCAGCCTCTTTCCTTTGATGAATCTCTCTAATGGCAATTCTGATTACCTTGGACTTCCATTTGGCCCCTAACGCAGTGCCATTCCCTGGCAAGTTTACTGGCCAGCACCCTCAGCCAGCTCCCTCTTCTTTGCATAAAACATGGAAGATCTTCTGAATTTCTTCTTCTCCATACCACAAAAGCTCATGGAGAAATCCGGGAGCTCAACTTGGCCCTTTTTCATCAACTGCACTGCTTTATTTTAATGCAGCTGACCCTACTTGGAGCTGAGGCAGGCCTGAGAGGCAACCCCCTTGCAAACTACCAAGCAGGCGGGGGCAGGTTGGGGGCAGCTCATCTTCTGCCTTTGGTTTTTCCCTCAGGGCTTTTCCTTCCTGAGACAAAGTTGGGCTCCATGTGTCTTTGCCCAGTTGCCTGATTGAAGGCCCCAGCCCAGAAACGGGTGGGCAGGATTTGTCCCTTCCGTTCTGTTATCATTAACTCCATCACTACTACCACTATAATTCGAAGTCTAGGATCAAGTCCACCTGCTACAGTGGGAGATAAACATTTTCTAATCCTTTAAAAACCCCACGTTTCAAGTTCATTGTCTTGCTGCAGACTTGAAAACACAATTTGGGGCTGTCAGAAGCTGGAGAGTACAACTTTCTTTTTGTGTTTCTCCTGCAACAATCCAGAGGCACAGCCAGGGAGAGGTATGCCTCAGGCTGGCAGTGGAGAAGGTCAGGCACATAGACATGCAAAAAGAAAACCACGTTGACATATTACAAAAATATTGCCCCAGTTTTCCATGACTAAAACACAAGCGTTCTCACTCTAGAAAGTATGTTTTTATCTGCCATACTCACTGACCACTAAATTAAATGAAATTTGTGGGGGTTTTTGGCATCAAGAGAATAGAGCAGTGGTAAAAGCAGATCAGACATGAAACACTTCAGTCCAGAAAATGTCTACAGTTACAAAAGGAGCCAAAGCTAGACATGGCTTTTCTGAGAAATTGGCAGTGAGAAATTAGAAAAGAATGATAAATTATGAAACTATCCTGTTTGGCTGGACATTTAGTAGATGGATCCAGGGTTACCAGCTCAAAACTCAACTAATATTCATAACTGTGGCTTAAATCTTCATGAAACTCTTTCATTATATTCAGGAATCTAAAATGATCTTCAGTAGTCAACTACAGTCCAGTAAATCCAGTTTCCTATATTCAAGTGTTCTTTTTGCTCCTTTTCCATGAGACCTCATCGGTCTCATCTCTTTGATTCCCAGCAAGGCCCCTTCCATACTTGTCAACCTTCACATGGCAAGTGCAGGCTCCTATGTCTATGCCCTTCATGGTTGCATCCCCCAAACAGGAAGTCAGTCTGGTCCTTTATTTCCTCTGTGTAAATTTATGGCCACTCCTTTAATCTGGCATAAAACCCCAAACTTCCACAAATTCACTTTTTGGTTAATATAGTACTTTGTAATTGTTCTAACATATTGTTTTGTAATTGTTCCTTTTTTTTTTTTTTTTTTTTTTTTTTTTTTTTTCTCAACTGTGCTAAAGGTTCTCAAAGACTTTAAGAAGCCCCAGTTACTTCTGTCATCCTGGAAACACATGGTACTATGCTTTAACTCAATAAATATTCAGTTGATGTATTTTTAAATTTTTTAAATTTTATTTTTGTGGATACATAGTAGGTATATATATTTATGAGGTACCTGAGATGTTTTGTTGCAGGTGTGCAATGCATAATAATCACATCATGGAAAATGGGGTATCCATTTCCTCAAGCATTTATCTTTTGTGTTATAAACAATTGAATTATACTCTTTTAGTTACTTTAAAATGTGCAATTAAATTATTATTGTCTGTAGTCCCCCTGTTATGCTATCAAATACTAGGTCTTACTCATTTTTTCTATTTTTTGTGTCCATTAGCCAGCCCTACTTTCCTTCCCACTTCCTGTTACCCTTCCCAGCCTCTGGTAACCATCCTACTTTCTGTCTCCATGAGTTCAATTGTTTTGATTTTTAGATTCCACAAATAGTGAGACCATGCAATGTTTGTCTTTCTGTGCCTGGCTTATTTCACTTAACATAATGACCTCCAGTTCCATCCATGTTGTTGCAAATGACAGGAACTCATTCTTTTGTTTTTTGTTTTGTTTAGAGACAGAAACAGTTCTGTCATCAGTTTGGAGCGCAGTAGCATGATCTTGGCTCACTGCAACCTCTGCCTCCTGGGTTCAAGCAATTCGCCTGCCTCAGCCTCTCGAGTAGTTGGGATTACAGGCTCCCATCACCACACCCGGCTAATTTTTGTATTTTTTAGTAGAGACAGGGTTTCAACATGTTGGCCAAGCTGGTCTCAAACTCCTGACCTCGAGTCATCTGCCTGCCTCAGCCTCCCAAAGTGCTGGGATTACAGGTGTCAGTAATTGTGCCCGGCCGGGAACTCATTCTTTTTATGGCTGAATAGTACTCCATTGTGTTTAAGTACCACATTTTCTTTATCCATTCATCTATTGATGGACACTTAGGTTGCTTCCAAATCCTAGCTGTAGTGAACAGCCAAGAACCTGTATTTGCTGCAACAAATACAGGAGTGCAGATATGTCTTTGATATACTGATTTCCTTTCTTTTGGGTATATACCCAGCAATGGGATTGCTGGCTTATATGGTAGCTCTACTTTTAGTTTTCTGAGGAACCTTCAGATAGTTCTCCACAATGGTTGTACTGACTTATCAGGGCTCCCCTTTTCTCCACATCCTTGCCAGAATTTGTTATTGCCTGTTTTTTGGATAAAGGCCATTTTAACTGGGGTGAGATGATCTCTCATTGCCATTTTGATTTGCATTTCTCTGATAATGAGTGATGTTGAGCACTTTTTCGTATGCTTGTTTGCCATTTCTGTGTCTTCTTTTGAGAAATGTCTATTCAAATCTTTTGCCCACTTTTATATTAGATTATTAGATTTCTTTCCTATTGAGTTGTTTAAGCTTCTTATATATTCTAGTTGTTAGTCCATTGTCAGGTAGGTTGCCCATATTTTCTCCCATTCTGTGGGCCATCTCTTTGTGTTGTTGTTTCCTTTGCTGTGCAGAACTGCTGTCTTTATTCTCACTGAGGCTGGAAACCTAAGGAACATCCTGATGCCTTACTCTCTCGCACCTCCTACATCCAACAAATCATCATATTAGCATATTTTGACCTTCCAAATATTTTCCAGATCTATGTCTTCATAAGCCTGTCATCTCGGCTCTTGTCCAGGCCTTGTGATGCTCGCCTGGACTACCAGTCTCTGGCTTGACTTCCTGCTTCAAGTCTGCCTTCTACATACCCCAGTGTGACTGAAATGAAACCCAAATCCAACCACATCAACGTCTCTGCAAAGTAACTGCCAAGGCCACAGGATTGAGTTCAAGCTCCTCAACACCCCACAAAGCCCTCTGTGGTTTCACTCTGGTCCAAATCTAGGGTTTTAATTCACACTCTTTTCAGCCTCATATTTTCTGTTGCAATAACATCAAGCTGCTTGGTTTTCTCCAAATGATGCTTTGCTCATATTGTCTCCTCTGCCAGGAGACAGGTTGAGGTTGATACCACCTCAGCAGGTATGTGGATGATTTCCCTTCAACCTGGAGAAAGAGGATAGAAGTTCACAAGAGAAGGAGCATGAGGTAGCACAGTGTGCAGAGCAGGTTGGGTGGATGTTTGTGACAATGGGTCACATTTATGCAAACCACATTTTCTGCCATAGGCCATTAGCTTGTATTCTGCTTCCATATTTTAGCTTGTGGTATACCACAATCTGTATTGTTTGTGACATACACAACTTGTAGAAATTTTAATTTTCAAAAGAAAGTTGATAGAATTATATCATTCCAAAATATATGGAATACTCTTCTGATAAAATGATTATCTATAACATATTTTTGGTTGATTCACTAACATCCATTCTCTCCCAAACAGTCTAAAACAATAGTTCTCAGAGTGTGGTCCGCCAACCAGCTGCATTAGCCTCATTCAAGAACTTGTTAAACATGCAAACTCTTGAGTCCCGTCTCAGATCTACTGACTCAGAAATTCTGGAAGCGGGGTTTAGCAACCTGTACTTTATTTTTTTTTTATTTTTATTTATTTATTTTTTTTTTTGAGACTGAGTCTGGCTCTGTCGCCCAGGCTGGAGTGCAGTGGCCGGATCTCAGCTCACTGCAAGCTCCGCCTCCCGGGTTTACGCCCTTCTCCTGCCTCAGCCTCTCGAGTAGCTGGGACCACAGGCGCCCGCCACCTCGCCCGGCTAGTTTTTTGTATTTTTTAGTAGAGACGGGGTTTCACCATGTTAGCCAGGATGGTCTCGATCTCCTGACCTTGTGATCCGCCCGTCTCAGCCTCCCAAAGTGCTGGGATTACAGGCTTGAGCCACCGTGCCCGGCTAACCTGTGCTTTAATAAGATCCTCCAGGGATCTGATGCATGTAGAAGTTTGAAAACCACTAGTCTAAGACAATCTTGATAATTCTACTCTTTACCACAGACTCGTTTAAGAATTTATGGGTAATGCGATTCTGGCCAGTAAGAGGTGAGAAGTTGGTTTGGGCAGTAGGGAGCCTCTGGGAAAAGTGTCCTTGTCCTAAGAAGGATACTTAGTGAAAGATCATACTTGTGTTTACTTGAATATTTTCATACCTGGATGTGACATCTTGAAATTGCTTTGCCCTGTTGGGACCATAAAAGGTGCCAGGTGAGGGCAAAGGCAGCAGCTGAGAGGGGCCAAGCAGAGAGATCAAAGAACCTGGGCCCCTTAGGACCTCACATAGCCATTGATTAGCTGACTTTGGAAGCTGTGCGACCTCTGGAGTATGAATTAATGTTTCCTGATTATTGAATTCCATTTGAATCAGCTCTCTAATGATCATCAAAAAAAAACTGATGCATGTACATACTCTTTTTATATACATGCATTTATTCACACCTAAGAACTCTTCCTTTGTTTTTAAAGGTGACACTGGATGGTGATTATTATTACTTACCATGTTAGTGAGGTTCTTTGAAATCAACTGAAACCCAGATGTCCCATTCTCTTCTAGAATATAGCAGCCATACTTCACTTTAATGGTCAAATACTGATGCTTCAAGCCTTTTTGCTATTTTTGCTGGAGGTGCAAGACTTTTCAGGAGTCCCTGCCTAGGCATTCTCAGGAATCCCACAGGAATGCTGTGCTCCTCAGTTCTACTGTGGCTGTCACTTGTGGCACTCTTCTGCAGGTCATCCCTTGTCGTCCTGCAATGGGAGAGAATTATAACACAGACATGTGACTCCTCAAAGAATTTATTGGTCATGTACTCCCAGAGTACACTTGAGGATGCTTCTCTCCTCCATACTCTGCCTGGCCCCATGTCATGGGAAACAGCTTCCCTCTCCCATGTGGGAGTGCTGTTGGCTGTGGCTTGCCTCTTCCTGGGGTCCTCAGAGAGGATGAATGTCTTACTAGTCTAAAGGGGAGCAGTTTGAGAGATCCAGTCTACCCACTAGGATGATTAACATTCACTTCATAATGCAGAGCCCTTTAGCTCCTCCTTGTCTCTAACTTCTGCCTCCTTTCCAGAATATGTTAACAGCCTTCCCTTTGTGTAATTAAAGACCTATTAAAGTTTTTCTTCCAAAAATAAAGGAGCAATTTCTCTTCATAAGTGATTTCAGACTTCACTTTGAAGGTAGTTACCCTGCTTTTTGCCATCAGGGTTTTCAAAAGCATGGAGTTGAGTTTTTGCTGATATCGCACGATACACAAGGATCAAGTGCTCTCTGAGAATCAGTGGTTAGTGTGGGGACAGGGAGTATAGGAGAAACTTAGAAATCAAGCAGCAATTGGAGCCACTATGCCTGGCTTTTCAGGAAGAACAACAATACAACTAGACCTCAAAGACTTCGAACTAGAGGGTCCCTCAGGGCTTGAAAACTGACTTACCTCATCTCTCCTCAGCAGGCACAACTCGTGGATTTCTAGTTAAGTGTGCGGTCACCCTCTGGGTCTGTATCTTATTTAGTTCCACTACTAACTGTCTATTTCTTTCCATAGTCCTCAGTTCAAATTTCTAAGACAGAGGATTTGATTGGGCTAGTTCATCATTGGTTTTTGTGTTTGAGCAAAACTCTTTATACCAGATGACCTCACAGGTCATTGACCCAAATGGAATGACTCCCTTGGGTCGGGTGACAACCTTTAGTCTAATCAGCTGTGTTGATGGAATGGAGGTGGGGGTGAGGGGCATGGTCACAGGGTCGCTACAAAGTCACTCCTCCTCAGGGACTAGCTTAGGACTGCTCCTTCAGCAGAGGCTGAGTTGTGCAGGGGGAAGGGGCAGGCAGCCTCCCTTAGAGGGAGCCTGTGGGCTTAACCAGGGCTGTTATTGCAGTGTGACCAAGAGGTACAATGCAGTCCTTTTCAGGGAAGCGTAAGGGGAGGCTGACTTTGAATGAAACGGTTGAAATCCACAGTTTGACTTCAACAAGTTGTCCTTTCCAGGACTCAGTTTTTTCATCTGTAAAATCAGACAGTTCATCTTAGTGATTTCTAGGGACCTTTTATTCAGGGAAGACCTGGGCTTGTATCATATTTGGAGCCCTCTTTAAGAGAAAAAAAAATACAAAATTTGGTGCAAAGTCTTGAAAGGGGCCCTGAGACTCAAGCGTCCTTATTTTCATATAATTCCACCTCTGCTTCCATCCTTAAACTCTGCAGCTTCTTTCTGGTCATTGTTTTGGATTCTGCCTACCTCTTATGCTTATAGCCTGAGGCTTTTTGATGAGCTACGTGCAGGCTGGTCCGTAGTTTCACTTCCAAAGAACAGGGTTTCCCTAACCATTTGTCCTTTAAATAGACTCTAGACAATTTGTTGGTTTGAGAGAGCCAAAAATTTGGTCCACAAACATGTTACAAATTTGAAATAAGTATTATTATTGTTATATTGAAATTACCATGATTTGCACAGAAATCCTTTTGCTTTCTAACTCCACACTCTTCAAAGTACACCCAGTCCTCAAAAGATGTTACTGGTCAGTGGTCAGTAGTCTTTATGTCTTGGCAAACATTCACTTATCAGAGGGCAGTTTCTCATGGCTAATGTATTTTCAGACTGTTGATGTGTTGCTGCTTATATTTCTTTAATTTTCATTTTCATTGTTACCATTGTATTGTATTATATCTGCCTATTCACACACATGGATCAATAATTCCAAAGAAATTCATGATAGTGTAAAATTTGAGATGAAAATATTGATGTATTAACTCAGAATAACTAGCTTTATAAATGTAAACAGTGAACAGTGCTCCATTCAGAAAAAGTTCTAAAAAGAAATATGGTGCTGTTAAAAAGCTAGATTTAACTGATTCATTCATGTATTGTCTAAGAGGAGACTCTGTCCAATGAGGGCAAGAACTTCTGATGTTTTCTTTCATGACGTTTCCACAAAACGTTCAACAACATATTTAGTAAACTAAGTATAAATGTGTTACTAAACCAAGACTTGCTGTCATTTCCGATGACTTACAATTGGAAAGCAGAATCATAAAATGTAGAAACCAGATGGATGTGGAACTTTCTTACAACTCAAATGTTCATCTCATTGAAAATTTCAGACAATAGCATTCTGACCATTGATATGAAACTACAACCATTGTTGTTACTATGTATTATCTTTTCCTATCCTATTTTTTAATCTTCTTGCTCTACTTTTTGAGAAGTCTGTTAAGCTTTATCATCAATCCATCTATTTCTTAGAGATTTTTGCTTATTTTTTAATGTTCCTTTTTTATAACATCCTGTTCTTGCTTTATGAGTAAGGTATTTCTTCATCTCTCTGAAGATGTGAATTGTTTTTCTTCTACCTGAAATATCTCTACTGGCCTCCCATTTGCATCTTTCAGCTCTCTCTGTTGTCTGTAGACTAATTAAAAAGGTTGGCCTCAAAGGGCTAAAAATCTTTGATTATGGGCTCATATGAAAGAAAGAGACCCTGAAAAGCTGCTTAGATGCTCTGTGTATATGGGTGGAATTTGTCAACTGTGGTTCATTAAAGAGTGACATGGTTGTCAGTATCTTTAGTATATTCTAAAGAGTATATTATGTATTTAGCATATATTTTCTTGCACTTGGCAGATTCCATAGGGGAGACTGTTTCACTTTTTGCTTGAAGAGAATATATATTATTGCCAAAATTGTGGGAGCCAGGGTAGGGGAAGGAGCCAGACTATCAACATTTAGTATGTAAACTCCCTCTCATCTCCCTGGGTTCATAACAGTGTCCATGCCTTCAGCTGTCCGTGGGTTTCCAAAGCATATCCCTCTGTTTTACATTCTTCAGAAAAGCAGCCTTTCCTGCTTGAAGTAAAGGGAGGGATCTGGGCATTTAACGAATTAAACAGACATTCAGCCAAGGTTGCTCTTATTAACCCCACTATCACTTCCACTTCCAAAGGTATCCAAACCATCAGTTCACAAAACTTTGAGAGTTCTGAATTAACCAGCTAGTTTCTAGGTTTTTTCCATTGCCAGATTTGGATTTAGCTTTCTTGGGTCTGTTCATTTAGTTATAACTCATCTATCTCCTTTCCAGCTTCCAATGTTTAGTAGTGATAGTCTCTTTTCCCATCTTCTTTGTTCTCATTTGTGCCCCGTTTAGAGTTTTTGGTGGGCTTTCAGGGGTGAGTAGAGCTAAATGGATGGCTTCCACCCTTCATTGTTAATAGAAAGATTCCATTTTTCTTCTTCTTCCTTCTTTCTTCTTTCTTTCTTCTTCTTTTTTCTGAGACAAAGTCTCACTCTGTTGCCCAAGCTGGAGTGCAGTGGTGCGATCACGGCTCACTGCAACCTCCACCTCCCAGGTTCAAGTGATTCTCCTGCTTCAGCCTCCTGAGTAGCTGGGACTACAGGCATGCGCCACCATGCCCAGCTAATTTTTGTATTTTTAGTAGAGATGGAGTTTCATCATGTTGGCCAGGCTGGTCTTGAACTCCTGACCTTGTAATCTGCCTGCCTTGGCCTCTCAAAGTGCTGGGATTACTGGCGTGAGCCACCGCACCCAGCCTCTTCTGCTTTTTTTTAATGTGATTGGCAAATGGTAGCCATTTTTTGAGGATCTGAAGCATAATTGTTACTATCTTTTCTCGTCTTTACCATCTGTCTTTTTTTTTTCCAGCATCTACATTAAGGATTCACATCTGTCTTTTTCACCCTTTCCCAAAGGTACATACGTATTTAAAATGCTCATGTGTAGAAAAATTATATATATATGTCTGCTAATAAAGATATACCCGAGGCTGAGTAATTTGTAAAGGGAAGAAGTTTAATTGACTCACGGTTCCACATGGCTGGGGAGGCCTCACAATCATGACGGAAAGTGAATGAGGAGCAAAGTCACGTGTCACATGGTGGGAGGAAAGAAAGCTTGTGCAGGGGATCTCCCATTTATACAACCATCAGATCTGGTGAGACATATTCACTACCACTAGAACAGTATGGGGGAACTGCCATGATTCATTTATCTTCACCTGGCCCCTGTGATAATTGAATTACTACAATTCAAGGTGAGATTTGGGTGGGGATACAGCCAAACCACATCAGTATATTGTATATTAAATTATATGTAAAGTTAAGAGACTATTTTAAGAGCAGTTTTTAGCTTCACAGCAAAATTGAGAGAAAGATACAGAGCTTCTGCGTACTCACTCCTCACATCCCAAGCACCCCACAACACACATACCCGGTGCATACACACAGCCTCCCTCACCATCAGCATCCCCCATCAGTGCAGTACATTTTTTACAATTAATGAGCCAAGGTTGACACATTATTATCAACCAAAGTCTAGAGTTTACATTAGGGTTCACTCTTTGTGTTGTAGATTCTGTTTTGACAAATGTATAGTGACATGTACCCACCATTCTAGTAGCATATGGGTAGTTTAATCACCCTAACAATCATCTGTGCTTCACCTATTCATCCTTCTATCTTCCTGAGCCCCTGGTAACCACTGATCTTTTTACTGCCTTCATAGTTCCACCTTTTTCAGAATGTCATATAACTGGAATCATATAGTACCTAGCCTTTTCAGATTGGTGTCTTTCACTTAGTAATATATACTTAAATTTCTCCATTTATTTTCATGTCTTGTTATCTCATTTCCTTTTAGTACTAAATAATATTTCATTGTCTGGATGTATCACAGTTTTTTCATCTATTCATCTACCAAAGGGCATCTTGGTTGCTTCCAATTTTTTGCAATTATGAATAAAGATGCTGTAAACATTCATGTATAGGTTTTTGTATGGATTTTTTTGTTGTTGTTGTTGTTTTGTGAGATGGAGCCTCACTCTGTTGCCCAGGCTGGAATGCAGTGGCTCCATCTTGGCTCACCACAACCTCCGCCTCCCAGGTTCAAGCAATTCTCCTGTCTCAGCCTCCCAAGTAGCTGGGACTACAAGCATGTACCACCATGCCTGACTAATTTGTGTATTTTAGTAGAGACGGGGTTTCACTGTGTTGGCCAGGCTGGTCTTGAACTCCTGACCTTGGGATCCTCCCCCCTTGGCCTCCCAAAGTGCTGGGATTACAGGCATGAACCAGTGTGCCCAGCTGAATGTTTTTAACTCCGGGTAGACACCAAGGAGCACTGTTGCTAGATCACATGGTACGAACTTTAGTTTTTTAAGAAACTGTCAAACTGTCTTTCAAAGTGGCGATACATTTTGTTTTTGTTTTTGTTTTTGTTTTTTTGAGATGGAGTTTCACTCTTGTTGCCCAGACTGGAGTGCAATGGTATGATCTTGGCTCACTACAACCTCTGCCTCCCAGGTTCAAGGATTCTCCTGCCTCAGCCTCCCAAAGTAGCTGGGATTACAAGCGTGTGCCACCATACCTGGCTAATTTTTTCTATTTTTAGTAGAGATAGAGTTTCACCACGATGGCCAGGCTGGTCTTGAACTCCTGACCTCAAAAGATCCAGGGATCTGCCCACCTCATCCTCTCAAACTACTGGAATTACAGGCGTGAGCCACTGCACCCAGCCCCTTTTTTTTGTATTCTCACATCCTCACCAGCATTTGATGTCAGTATTTTGGATTTTAGCCATTCTAGTATGTATGTATTATCTCATTGTTGTTTTAATTAGCAGTTCCCTAATGACATATGATATTGGGCATCTTTTCATATGCTTATTAGCCATCTGTATGTCATTTTTGGTAAAGTATCTATTCATATATTTTGCTACTTTTTAAATCAGGTTCTTTTCTTACTGTTGAGTTTTGAAGTTTCTTTGTATATTTTGAATAACATGTCCTTTATCATATATGCATACATGTCTTTTGTAAATATTTTCTCCCACACATATAATTATTAATGCTTTATTATTTCAACTCAACATAAAAAATGTTTTTTGGAGCACCTATTAAGTGGTTAGCATTGCATGGACATTGGAGATTTAACACAGAAAAAGACCAAATTCCCACATTTAAAGGACTTCAATTTATCATAAGCATTTTCGTGTGTCAAAAAATTCTTTATTAAAAAAACAAGTGATGACAATAGCCCAATATTCTATTATATAAAATGCCCTAACATTAGACCTTTAGGTTGCTTACATTTGTGAGCAAATAAACGCTGTCTGAAACTTTTTATACATAAACCTTTGCCCATGTTTTAGAAAATTCCCCTGAATTTGTAAGAATCTGCTTCAAGAAAACAACTTGGTCAAGAAGAAGTAACATTTTTATAGCTTTTGATGGCTCAAGGAACTTTTAAGTCAGACTCTTGCCAGTTTGGGAAAATTAATTAAGCTAGAAATTGCAAAAATTTTAAAAGGAGAGATAGCCTCTTCTCACAAATAAGTAATTTGTATTTAATAAACTTTTGACTTCATAAAAAGAAAACTGAAAAAAAGATGTTAATGTTTTTTATTTTACAAACAAATGTGAACCTTTTAAAAGTATTTATTTTTGGCTGATTCTGTAAGTCATTTTCACTGATATTAACATTTATTACATTTGGTCTCCCCAACCCCACTGCCCCAGAGATTCTGATTCAGGGATCTAGGGTATAATATAGTGGGAAGGAGAGTTCACACCCATGTGTATATGTGTGTTTGTGTATAACAGACAGGATTCCAGAGCAAGCCAGCTTTGGAGGAGCACTGGTTCTGTTCCAGGCATGGAATATCATCAAACATGTTACCAGTTTAAGGGGCAAAGATTTTAAAAGTCATTTTATCTATGAAGATAACTATGTAATTTTATGTGGCCGAAGACTGAAAGTGAACTTGGAAAAATGAAAAGAATGTGGTTAGGATAGAGGCAGTTGAGGTAATTTGTTCACAGCCATCACAGGCAAACACACAAACTCCACACATCACAGACTCGTGCCTCGTTTCCTGTGACCTTCTTAGAACATCTCTGTTCCATATAAAATCATCTCCTCTTTTCTTCATACTGGTTTTGATTTCTCTCTGTTAGCTCTTCTGCTTAGAGATGTTATTACTCAAAGGTTTGTTATGAAAGCAGGCTGAGTATAACGTAATAAATGAATAAATAAGCAAATGGAACAAAAGACAGTTTTTTCCTTGTCATGTCTGGCCAAACTCTAACTTTGGTAGGCAATGGCAAAATCTACAGAGGGAAGGATTTGAAGGATAGAATGCTTTTGCCACCACTGTTTTCTTGCTGATTTTGACAACAGGACTAACTTAGAGAATGAATATATTGACCTCTCTGATTTAATGTCATGACTGATCCCTTGGAATTTTCAACTCTAGTTAGTAGACCTCTCTTTCTGCAGAAGCATAGGTTAGCAATTCTGAAACTATTCCTCATGCATTCCAGGATTGAGCAGGTAAGTTGTGGACAGTGGGAGCCAGGTTTTGCACTTTAGGAGAACAGAGCTACAGTTGTGGTAAAAGGAGGAGATAGAATGAACTCTGCGGTATTGGATTCAAATTGGAGATATGGATGTAAACTCCTGGTTTCTAATACATACACACATGCATGCATACATACATGTGTGTATGTGTTTAGATATATGTAAATGAATATAGATGTGCATTGATTATAATATGTATATGTGTATTGTGTGTGAGAGTACTTGTGGATATGCACACATTTGTTTACACACACATACACACACACACACACACACATATATATATACACATTTCCCAGCTCAGTCCTCTGAGGTGGCCTTGAAGCAGTTTCACTCTAGTAGCAATGAGCATATCTAGAAACCAAATCTTTGTGTCTACATACCCTCCACTAAAAGGCACCCGGGCTTTTTGAAGAAATGGTTAAATTCAAATTTGGGGCAGGTAAAGTAGAATAGAGCCTGGAACATCATGTTATGCCAAAAATGAAGAAAGTGCCTACAGAATAAGGGGGATGTGTCAAAATGACATAGGAGCCCAGCCCAAAGAGGCTCCCATTGGCCAAATATGGGATCATTTAAGCATTAAAATAAATTACTAATTTAAATAAATAATTTTAGTAAATTTAATACTATTGAATAAAGTAAGAATCCATGAGCTACTCTGGTGTAAACAAACAAAGAAGAAGGGAAAGCTTCAGTAGAAAGCCAACCAATAAATGTAGAATGTTGAAAATCAAAAATCATATTTTGCAAGCCATCATAAAAATAATTGTTTCAGTCAATAATCATCTATGAATATGAAAACTAATGGATGGAAGTTTGATGAGATATAGGATCTTTACATTGTCTTTACATTGTTTCAAAGTATATTCCTGCAAGATACTTTTTATTTACAATGGGTGAAATAGCAATGCAAATGAAGAAACCTGGCCAACACCATCTTAACCAAAAGATTAAAGTTAACATTGCTAGTGGTGGGACTAACCAACAGCATGTGCCACATGATATCATGCACTGAGGAAAAGCCAGAATGACTTTTGTTATACTGCTAGAGGTGTATCACCTTAATTTAAGTTTGAGGACACATCAGACAACCCAAAATGTGGAACACTCTCTAAAACACCTGCCCTGAACAAAGACAGACCCAGGAACTTCCCAAATTAAAGGAGACTGAAAAAGTATGACAACTGAATGCAATGTACAATTTTAGATTTTCTTTTGTTATAGAAGATGTTATTGGGACAATTAATAAAATCACAATAAGGTCTGTAATATTAGATAATATTATTTTAATATTAATTTCCTTATTTCAATAATTGTTCTGTGGTTACATAAGAGAGTTCCTTATTTTTAGGAAATATACATTGAAGTATTTAAGAATAAAGGAACTTTGTGTCTGCAATTTACTCTTAAACAGTTTAGAAGAAAATTCTGCGTGGTTTGTATTTAGAAAATGAAACAAATGTAGTAATGTTTGGGTGAATTAACATTTTGGGAATCTGGGTGAAGGGTATCCAGGCATACAAAGAAGTCTTGCAACTTTTCTAGAAGTCTGGAATTATGGTTAGTGTCTTTGTGATTTGAATTTTAATACATTTCTTTATAATGTTCAAATTAAGAAATTAAACATCCAGTATATGAAAGAATAGAAGGAATGGCACTGAAAAAAGTGACATTAGTAGAGGTTTATATTGTATTATAATATTATACAATATTATAATATGTAATATTATATGTAATATATGTAATAATATGTAATATTACTATATAATACTGTATAATATGTAATATGCAATATGTATTCTATAATACATATATACAGATGCTCCTTGACTTACAATGGAGTTATGGCCCAGTAAACCCATCAAGTTGAAAATATCCTAATCGGAAATGCATTTAATACACCAAACCTACCAAACAGCATAGCTTACCGCAGGCTACTTCAAATGTTTTCAGAATGCCTGCATTAGCCCACAGTGGGGCAAAATCATCTAACGCAAAACCTATGTTATACTGCAGTGCTTAATATCTCACAATAATTTATTGAATACTGTACTGACAATGAAAAATACAGTGGTCGTTTGCGTACTTGAAATACAGTTTCTGCTGAATACATGTTGCTTTTGCATCTTGGCAAAGTCAAAAACTCTAAGTCAAACAGTCATAAATCAAACCATGGCAAATCCGGGACTGTCTGTACAATACTATAATATTGTATTTATGTTGTAGCTATTGTGATATAATTACAATTATGTGCCAGCATGATTCTGTGCAAATTCAGTGCGACCTGGTCAGTGTCTTTCAGATAAATTACCTAAGACTAGATGATAGCAGGGATGTTATACATCAAAATAGTGATTTCAGTCTCTCTTGTATAAAGTGGAGGGCAGGAACGATGGACAGCTATCATCTTAAAAGCTTATTGGAGTCAGATGTGGTTCCTCACATCTGCTGACCTGTAACTGGAATAAACAACTCTGATGACCATTTGTTCATCATCATACTAGAGTCATGTCCCTGAGGAATTCCAGGGCAGTAAAAATTTAGAAACTAAATGTTTAACTTTCCAGAATGTTTAATTTTTCTGCACTAAGTCAAAGCAAGGCTCATGGAAGCAAACTTCCTTGTTCACTAAACACTCAGCCCAGAAAAATGGAGAGATCACACACGTGACCGTGAACTTTGCACTGTTAGATTTATAAACTTCACTAACCAAAAATAGTTTCTGTTGTTGATCCAAAAACCTCCATTCTAATGACAAACTTATGGTGGCTAAAAACCTTTTAAATGTTAGATTGAGTTCCTGCTTTGTCCCTCTGCATGCGATTGAGCCAGGTTAAGTTGACTTGAACCTGAGAAAAGAAACACATTGCCTCTGTGGGGTTTTCTAAGCCATCTGAAGAAAGGTACTAAATAACCAGTTCTGTGAGGTTTTAGAATCCTCCAGGGGGCACCAGAACATTCAACATGCAGTTGAACACATTTCGTTAAGTCCAGAAGGGCTAACTGTATTACCTTATTATAATTGATTCCTCTACTGTAATGTTTTCAGTTCCATTAACATTATTTTTTTGTACATTTACTTTTACAACATTTGTGAGTTTATGGAATGTTTCTGCCTCTCTGAGGAGGCAGAGGAAAGAAAGAGATCATCTCTTGGATGAGTCCTTAGAAACTAGAGCCATGTCTCCTCTGGGTAAATATGAAAGGTTTCAGCCCACTCGGAGAGTAAGGACTTTCCAAATGTTCCTAATCTGACTGGGGGAAAAAAAAAAACTGGAGGAAACTGAGAATTCAATTTACTTTCTTAGCCTTAAGGCTGTGTATAAGCTACCCTGTTATTATCATTATTAATAATAAACACAGTGAATGTCAGACAGGCACTTCATGGTAGATTTTTATATGAATTTTATGCAAAAGTAAAGTGTTGCCAGGCTACTGCATAATATTACTCAGTTCTGGTCCAGGAGTACAAAATTCCACCAGGCCTCCTGAGCCCGTCCCTCCAATTAGTGGCTACTTCATTACGAATAAAGAACCCTCATTACTGTGGGCCTTCAAGTGAAATAGGATCCCCTACCTCTTGAAATCCGCCTTTCTAAGTACAGACAGTTCCCAACTTACAAACAATCCACTTAAGAACCACCAAGGCATTCAGAGGCTGCTGTAGGCTCCTGCAGCTGCCGCCTGGGCCCCCTGCCTGGGCCCCCTGCCCGGCCCCCCTGCCCAGCCCCCACCCCACACTCCTGGTCTGCTCAAGGGAGCGCTGCCCACCCCCCTTGCAGAGCCAGCTGCCCACCTGCCCCTCGGACTGCAGGCTCGGAGCTGGGGGTTCAGTGAGGCCTCAGAGCTACCGCTGGTTTTATAGTTGAGCTCAGCTATGGGGTAAATAGGCTTTTGTGGCCTGGCCTGGGAACCGAACCACCATTTAAAAAAAAGAAGAAGAAAAAACCTGCCTCCATGGGAAAATGTATTCTGCATTCCCAATAGCCGGCCAACAAATGTTCGAATGACTGTGGGGGCTGTCTTCTGTCTTCATGCCCCAGCAGGGCGAGGAGGCGAAATAATCTGCCTGTGTGTTCTGGGTTCTGGGTCCAGCTCTAGCACTAAACCCAACATGGGACCTTAGTAAGCCCTTTAACCTCTGGGTATCACATCATCTGTAAGACAACAGGATTGTACTAAATGAGTTATAAGCCTCCTTCTAGTATAATGACCCCAATTGATCAAAGCTCTACCATCATTTTATTCATTCAGAGGCATTTTACTTAGGGCACCTGCTTTGTGCAGGCTCTGGGCTTGGTGGGAATACAGTCAAATAACACAGATCCCAGCGCTCACAGGGTGCAGTGTTTAGTTGGGGAGACACATATTTAAGCGAATGCTCATAAGTGCTACGATTGCGATGGGCACTGGGTGCTGTAAAAGCTCAGGAGGGTCTGAATCAGATGAGGACTTTGCAGAGGGGTTGGCTCACGGGCTCACTCCCCTGATTTCTATTTTAATTGACTCCTCTCCCAGGGTATCAAATCTGGTTCACGGGGAAGCATAGCTTCGGCATCTACCATCCTAACAGTTTGACTTGGTCCCCTGGCCTCATCAAAGAAAGTCTTAGCCTCCTCTTTGCGTCACTGAAAGATAGAATACAGGGATGCTCCCTCCCACCAAACCATTGTCTTGATTCCTGTGAGTACTGCCCTGAATGCTTGCTTCTTCTCTGCCCTAGGGAGCCATGGCCAAAAAGGCTCTCTCTTGCTCTCCTTGGGGCCTTCCCTGCCCTGAAGAGAGGCAGGATTGGCAGCAACTCTGGTACCCCCAAGTTTAAAATATTCCTTACCTCCCAAAATTTCTAAAGGCCCAGCTACCTCTTGCCGTCCTATATTTATAATTCCCTAATTGTAATTCTACCAAAAATCCCTGCCAGGCTCCCACCCTTACTTAACACTCACTTTTAAAATAGTAACAATCAAAGTGATTCAGAGAAGTCACCTATCATTTGGAAGGTGGCATAACAGAGTGGTTTGGGTTGGAATCTTGACTCTGTGCCTTGATATCAGATGTTATGAAATTATGTCATTATGAAGGTTCTGAGCAAGGAAGCGACCATGGAAGAGCAGTTTTGAGGAAAGTTAATTTTGGTAGCTCTGTGTAGGATGCTACAAGAATGGAGAGGAGGGAAAAGATGAGAGATTTTCAGCGTAGAAATGATGAAACTTAGAAACCAAGTAAGTGTGTCATTATGCAATATGAAGTTATATAACTTTTCTATACTCTCAAAGTATCTTATTTATTTTGATTCTGTGAAAGCAGTTTGATAATTATAACTGGAAAACCTTTTCTTTTTGTATAAATAACAAAACACCCCAAGAAAACGTTATCTAACAGTTTTTCCTATCCCCATTCCATTATGTTCCCTTAGGATGCCTTTAGCATAAGACACAGCCTGGTGCCTTGGTGAGGAACTCAGTCTCTGCCGTGAGCAACTCCTGGGTTCAAACTGTGGCTTCCCCACTTCATAGCAGTATAATCTCAGGCAGGTTTCTTAACTTCTGAATATTTCAGTGCCTTCATCTGAAAAATGGAGATACAGTCAGGCACCATATAATGACATTTTATGACAGTGGTCCCATAAGATAACAATGGGGCTGACAATTCCTATTGCCTAGTGACATCTCAATGATACTAACTCTGTGCAAATCTGGGCTAATGTGTGTCTTAGTTTTTAACGAAGTAGTTTAAAAAGTGAAAAAAGTTAAAGATAGAAAAAAGTTTATAGAATAAGGATATAAAAAAATCTTTCATACAGTTGTACAATGTGTTTGTGCTTTATGACAAGAATTATTACAGAAGAGTCAAAAAAATAAAAAATGTTTAAAGATGTTTATAAAGTAAAAAAGTTACAGTAAGCTAAGGTTAATTTATTATTGAATAAAGAAAAACATTTGTTATAAATTTAGTGTAGTCTAAGTGTGGTGCTTATACAGTCTACAGTAGTGTACAGTAATGTCCTGGGCCTTCACATTCACTCACCACTCACTCACCCAGAGCAACTTCCAGGCCTGCAAGCTCCATGTGTGGGAAGTGCCCTAAACAGGTTTATCATTTTTATCTTTTATGCCATATTTTTACTGTACCTTTTCTGTGTTTAGATATGTTCAGATACACAAACACTTATCATTGTGTTACAACTGCCGACCACATTCAGTACAATAACATGTTGTACAGGTTTGCAGCCTAAGAGAAGTAGGCCATCTCATGTAATATAATGCTTTGTAATATAATGTGTACTTTGTAAAAAAGTATAGGTGTGTAATGGGTGCTTCATAATATAAAATATATATTATATATAAAATATATATCATATTACATATAATACATCTATTATATGTAATATGATATATATTATATATAAAATGATTTTTATATAATACATATTATATATAAAATGATTTATATATAATACATATTATATTAATAATATAATATATAACATTAAAAAGTGCTTTGTAATATAATATATACTTTGTAAAAAAGTATAGGTGTGTAAAGGTGCTATATCATCTAGGTTTATTTAACTACACTATATGATGTGTGAACAAGGACGAAATCACCTAACAACATGTTTCTGAGAACATATCCCCATCATTAAGTGACACATAAGTGTAATCATGTCAAGCTCATAAGATTCTAATGAGGATTAAATCTGTAATATTTGTAAAGTCCTTAGAACTGAGTGTGGTCCATAATAAGCACAACATAAACATTCTGTGTTGCCCAATTTTAAGTGTTCAATAAATAAATGCAAAACAAGATAATAGCCTGTGTGCTATATTGAGATATTGAATGGCTTGTCTTTTGAGAAATGGAGACAACATTACTGGAATAAGAATACAATAGTTTTCATATTTCCCCATCTCAGCGGCATGTTGAGGCCCTGTCACATATAAGTAATGGAGCCCATCAAATTGAATACATTATGCATGAAAGTACACTTGTGATGTCTTACCCTGATCTGCCCCTTTTCCTGCCCTCCTTGTTTTTGTTGACCTCAGCTTGAAATCTTAACTTCAGATTCAACTTCACTTTCCTCTTTTCTGACCCATTTATTTGGTTTCAAAATCTCATCATTTTACCCTGGAAATCTCTCTGTCATCCATCCCCTGTCTCCATTCGTATAGCAGCCTACACAGAGCTGCCAACCTCATCTGCCCGAAAAACCACGCTACTGTGGCCACTTCCCTGCTGAGGACCTTCAGGAGCTCCCCATTGCTTAACAAGCAAAGTCCTCAGCCTGTCGTTCAGAACCACATAAATCCAGCCCACTGTCCTTCCCTAGGTCCAATACTTGTACTCCAAACAGCCTAGTCTCCACGGTGACCATATGATTGCTGTACCTGGCATGGTCCACATTTATGTTTGTCGTCCAGGCTTCACTATTAATGATGCCCCTCTTCACTCACAGAGTGTCCCTGTTTGGACAATAAATTGTGTGGTCACCCTGCTGTTATCCCATTAGCCAAACCATGTATCCCAGGATTCCCTGTCTCCTCCCCCGTTCCTTTCATCTGAATTGCCGTCCCTTGATCTGTGCCTATCCAAAAGCTTCCCCTTTTTCAAAGGCTCATTCAAATGTTACTTCCTCCACTCTTTCAAAACTCTCCCAGGGTTCTTTATACACCACTCTTTTGCCACCTAACACTGTCTAATGTGTATCATGATTATTTATATGCTGTATAGCTCCTTTTTCACAATACGACCCTTGAAGAAAGAAACTGTCTGATTAACAAAGTGTTCCCTGTAGCATCTAACCCAGGGTCTTACATGCCTGGAAAAATAACAGACATCAGTTCCTGAGTGCTCACTATGCACCAAGCACTGTATGTATAATCAATATACACTTTAGATACCATCTGCATATATTGTCTCATTTAATCCTAACAATAGCTTTGAAATACTGTGTCTCTGTTTACTGATTTGGAAATTAACGCTTGGATCAAATGACCTTGTTCTAGATCACAGAAGCAGTAAGCCTAAATGCAAACATTTGACCCCAAATTTCTCTGACTTCAAAGAGCATGCTTTTAACCTTTTCGCTCCAGGCAGATGGTTCTTAAACTTAAGTATGCAGCAGAGTCTTCTGGAAGGCTTGGTAAAACGTATTGATGTGCCCCATCCCAGTTTCTGATTCCATAGGCCCGAGTTAGGGCCCAAGAATTAAATTTCTATCAAGCTCCCAGGTGATGCTGATGTTGCTGGTCCAGACAGCACACTGAGCATAAGTAAGTGTAATGATTCATCAGTGAATAAATGGGTGGGTGGGTGGGTGGGTGGGTGGATAGATGTGGATGGCCAGATGCATGGATGGGTGAATGGATGGTTGGATGAATATATTTAAATTTATCACTTGGTTTAAAGTTTTATAAGTCTGCTCTAATTTTATACATTAGGTACATTGATATATTCACTTATAATTCTTGCAAGATCAGGATTAAAATTTACTTTTATTTTACACAGCCATCTTTACTGTTTCATAATATTGTTTAAGTTTGAATATGAGCTGACTTTTTCAGTTTTTTAAACTAAAGACAGAATTTTAAAAATTTATCTCTCATTTCCTTTTTTTTTTTTTTTAAAGACATAGTCTCACTCTGTTGCCCAGGCTGGAGTGCAGTGGCACAATCTCAGCTCACTGCAGCCTCTGCCTCCCAGGTTCAAGCAATTCTCCCACCTCAGCCTCCCAATTAGTTAGGACTACAGGCACACACCACCACGTCTGACTAATTTTTGTATTTTAGTAAAGATAGGGTTTCACCATGTTGGCCAGGCTGGTCTCAAACTCCTGACCTCAAGTGATCTGCCTGCCTTGGCCTCCCAAAGTGCTGGGTTACAGGTGTGAGCCATGGCACCCTGCCTTTTCTTTTCTATCTTAAAAATATGTAGTCCAAAATAATGTTAAAGATGGTGTACACATGTCTCCCATCTCCTTCCAATATCTTTTCTGTACTCTTGCATGTATATTTAACACACAATAGGCTTTTAATCCCCAATAGTTCATTAGGTTTTATTTTAAGTATAAATTATTCTCTCAAACCTAAATGTATTCTAAAGGGATTATTTTTAAGTGGCCTAGGAAGAGAGAAAGCTATCTTGTCATTTATATATTGTGATATATTCCCTGAAGAGCATGGTTGGAGCAAATTTCCTCCCCTCTCCAACCCCCACACTGTTTCACCTGTTAACAAAATGACCCATGATATTAATTCAGCTGTTCTTTCAAAGTAAAGAGAGTAGCCCTTTCACTGTTGAGCACATTGTATCTTATTGATAAAAGATACAGCTAGAGCAAAAGGCAGTGTGCATGCCCTTCCTGTAGTCCTCTTGGAGCGTGGAAATGGCACCAGACCATTATGTACATCTATAATGTAAGGCTCCTTATTACTCTACAGAGACAAAATGAGAGGGGTATTTTCCATAGGAAATGCAAGCACTTCAAAATGCACCTGAGCACTTTTCTGTTTGACTAGGCACCACATTTGCCAATTTAGAAGGCACAGTGATTATGGCCTTGCTTTTGGAAGTTAAAAGCCCATTGATTTCTGTATGCAGAAGATGCTAGCAAATTAACTAGCTCTTTTTATTTTATCAGTGAGATAAGCATCTTAATAGAGACTAATAAGTAATTTTCTATGTTAATGATAATATACCATGCAATGAACAATAAATTTATGTAAATGCTAGTCTATATTTTTTATTCTTAGGGTGTTTTTCAAATACTACTTTGTTTTATATATTGTTTGTGCCCAAGTCTCATCTTTCTGACAATTTGGAATTTCCTTAAGAGTAGAGATCATGCCTTATCTGTAGCTTTTGAATGTTTTTATCTCTTTGACCCTCACAACCACCCTTACAGAGAGGCATAATTGACCTCTGTAGTGCTAAACACAGGGCTTTGCATGCAACTGCTAATAATAGCATTAAGCATTACAGTTTTAAAGAAAGCTTCTCATATACATTTTCTATCTTATTTATCTCATGCCTATCTTCCAGATCTAATGGCAGAAATTCAGAAACGTTAAATAAGTTGCCCAGGGTTACAAAGGCAGGAAGCTTCTGATCCAGGCATAGCCCAAGCCTTCTAGCCCCAGATTGGATACCGTTTCCACTCCACCACATTACCAGGGGTTTTAATAATTGTTTGTTGACTGAATGCGTGTAATTGTCCCCAAAGTATTCCCCTCTGCAAAAACCTTCTACATCTCCCTCTAACATATACACATCAGTATGTGTGTATCTCTTACTGGATTATATTCCAGTGCGGCTGCATTGCTCAAGCTTTGCGATAGGACCACATCGGTAGATGGGGGTTAGAATAGCCTTTAATGGGACAAATATCTGGGGAAAAAGTCCCCAGAATGATCTTTAACTGTTACGATAGAACCTTCACTTTCTTAAGTAAAGACTTTTAAACATGTAGGTAAGTTTCGGTGTCAGGTAGGTTTAGGTGTCTGATGGTTACTAAGCTAATCCTCCCCCATTCCCATAGGAGACCAAGAGCTGGAAAAGCAAACTAAATCTTGTAAATCAGTCTATTTAGTTGTAACTTTCTTTTCTTATGTCTATTTCTTGTCTGTTATTCTCAAGTCTTTAGGAAAGTTGTGGTTAGAGATTCTAGCCTAATCACCATTGTGTTGTGGAAAACTATGGAAATAGTCATTGTCTGTACAGGGACATGTTAATGTTGTTACTGGGAAGCTGTGCCCTGCAGACACTAGTGATGGAGGCAGCAACTTCAGGGACATACCATCCAAGGATATAATCTCCCCACATGGAGATTCTCTTTTACACTGCCAACCTTAGAGTGACAGTGGGTTTTCTTTAAAAAAGCAAAAACAAATATATTGAACACTAAAGTCAATAGATAGAAAGCTGTAACATACAATACAAAAACAAAGTTTTTAGAAGACAAAATGTTTTTAAAAACAGAATAAATCCTGAGTGTTAGATCTGCTGGCCATTCTGAAAGGATGACCTTCTTTAATAACCCTTTAATATATTATTTTTAATTTTATGTTTTATCAACAATAAAAATGTAGGGGAAATATATCACCCGTAAGATAACTACTCTGATTCCAGGGATAATGGGTGTCCCTTTAATTCATTCCACTTTGGAACATCGCAGTGGCTGGTTTAATGACTTTAATGACTTCTGTTTCCAAGAAAGAACAGTCCTATTCTTCTGCTCTGCCCAACTTTCATACTCATTCATTCAAATATTTATTGAGCAATTAAGATGTGTCAGGCACTGTGCAGAGCTCTGAGAATAAAATTGTGAATAAGGCACTCACTGCTTCTGCCTTCCTAGAATTCAAAGTGTACAAGGGAAGACAAACATTAATCAAGCAATTGAAATGCAGGGAGTCTAGTTCTGGGAAAGAGAACATAAAGGATCTTGTTGGGAAACGTAGCAGGGATGACTAACTTTATCCAGTGGGTCCAGATAGGCTTCTCAGAGATTCTACAATTTACGCTGAGCCTGAAGAGTGTATAGTTAGTAGCCAAGTGAAAAAAGGGAAAAATGGGTAAGAGTGTTTCTGGCAGAGTTGTAGGATATGTGAAAGCCCAGAAGTGGGAGACAGAAGAAATGGCATAGTCAAGGAAATGAAAGGAATTGACTGGAGCGTTGAGTTTTTCTTCCATAAGCTTTGCAAGTAACTACCATTAGCTTTAATTAGATCATAAAGGAGCAGGTTCAAAGAACATTGCTCCAGTAATAATGTATGCTCAGATACATTCAGCTCATAGAAAGTAAGAAGACTGGAACATTCAGATAATCTCCTGGATAGTTTTAACTATATTTATATTATATATTTATTTTGCATTTGAAGTATATTCTGTTTACCTCTTAAGCAAGGTGATGTGAATACTCTTCATGCCTCACATTTCTTAATTAAGCACTGGCTTATTTTCTGAGCCACATTTAAGAATTGAAAATGGCAAATACCTAAAAATACATCTTATCACAGACATGTAAGACTTCTATACTAAAATTGCAAAACATTGCTTAGAAAAAATAAAGGAGGTTTAAGAAAAGGGAGGAATGTGCCATATTTATGAATTAGAAAACTTTATTTTGTTAAGATGTCAGTACCCTTCAAACTGGCCCACAGATTAAATGCAACACCATTCAAAATCCTGCTAGTAAGTAGTGTAAAGATGACTATAAACTTACATAGAAATACAAAGGACGTAGAATAGCCAGGATAATCTTCAAAAATAAGAACAAAGATAGAGGACTTACATTTACAGATATTAAGGCTTATTATAAAGCTAAAATAATTAAGGCAGTGTGGCATTGGCTAAAGAATGATCCAGTAGACCAATGGAACAGACTACATAGTTTATAAATAATCCCATAAATATAAGGTCACTTGATTTATGTTAACAGCATTACTGTAATTCATTGGAGAAAATAATGGTCTTTTAAAAAAATTGTGCTAGATCAGTTAGATATCTGTACAGAATACCAGGAACCCGACCCCTGTTTCGTATCATACACAAAAATTAACTAGGGCTGGATTGTAGACTTAAAAGTCCAAAGGCAGAACAATAACTCAAAACAAAACATAGGTAAATATCTCAGTGACCTTAGAACAGATAAAGAATTCTTAAACAGGATGCAAATTGCACTACCATAAAAGAAAATAATAAATTATGTTTTATGAAAATTAAATCTTTTCATTAAAAGACACCATTTAGAAAAGATAAAGACAAACTGCAGAGAGGGAGAAGATATTTGTTACACGTGTATCCAACAAGGGACTTGTATCCAGAACATCTAAAGAAGTTCTACAACTCAAAAAAAAAAAAAGAGACTGGCCACCACCTAGTTAAAAAATGGACAAAGCATTTGAGTAGACACTTGACAAAAAGAAATATCAAAATTGCCAACGTGAAACTGTAGAGGTACTTGCATTATCAGTTATCACGGAAATAGTAATTAAAACCCACCAAATGGCTGAAATTGACAGGACTGACAGTATCAAATGAATGAGAATGTGAAGCAACAGGAACTATCGTGCATTGATAGTGGGAGTGTAAACTGGTAGAACCACTTTGGAAAACTGGCATTATCTACTAAAACTTGTATACTTTAAGACATATACCCAAGGAAAATGAATGTTCATGTAAAACATTTACAAGAATGTTTATGGCAGTATTTTCATAATAGCCCCAACATGAAAGTGAACAAATGTCCATAAATAGTAGAACAGATAAATTAATTGTACCATTCATTCAATAGGATACTATACGGTAATGAAAAAGAATGAACTATTACTACATTGCAGTACTATGAATGACTGTCATGGGCATGATGTTGAATGAAAGAAACTAGATATCAAAGTATATAAATTATATGACTTCATTTATATAATGTTTAACATTAGACAAAACTAATTCATGGAGATAGAGATCAGAATGTTGGTTGTATTTTTGAGGAGGTATTGACTGGGGATGGAATACAAGGGAGTCTTCTGGAGTGCTGAAAATGTTTGGTATGTTTTTCTGGGTGGTGGTTATGTGGGTATATACATGTTGAAAATGGTATGGAGCCAAAAACTGTATATTTTGCACTTCCGTGTGAGCTAGACATTAACAACAACAACAACAAAATCTAAGCAGCTGATAGTAAGGAGTTTGAGAAGAGGAAGGGAGGAATAGTCATAGAGCTTACATGAAAAAAAATATAGAATAAAGTGAGTTTTAGTAGCATGGTTACTTAGAAGCCCTTTAGAAAGAAAAGGACCATATAATCAGGAGTATCTCTGTTGTTTACATATCCACCTTTTTAAGTTCTTTACCATTTCAAACATATATCTCCCAGCCCTAAATATTCGGAGAACTCTTTCTGTAAAAATGTGAAAAAAAAAAAAAAAAAAAAAACTCTCCCTGCCTAAGGAAAGTATATTTAACATTTGGAAACTCGTTTGGGGAACTAGAACAAAAGGCTAAGAGCACCAGAAGTTCACCAGAGAGTCATCTGGGACTTCTTAGTTCTAGTAATTATGCTAAAAGAAAACACTGAAGAATTTTCTAGCAGTTTTCAGATTCATCCCACCACATTTAGCAACCCCACAAAACCCCTCAATAGTTGTTATACAACATTTCTTTACAAATGCAGTGGTATGAAAATGAATTGTGAGTATTTCCGAAGACTTTAGTAATCATCTGATGCTGTTGATGACATTCTTGTTGATGGTCAAACTAGCAATGGAAATAAGAAATCTTTGGATCACTGTCAGTTGTCTATGGGATTGTTAGACGTTAACCCACTTCCAACATTACAGCTAGAATCTTACATCATTTAGCCTCTTCTTAAAGTCTTCTCCACACTGGGTAGGATAGGCTAGGCTAGGTTATGGAACAAAGAGACACCCAAAAGTCTATGACTTAAATCAATAGAAGTTTTTCTTTTGTGTTCACCAAATAGTCCCAGGCAGGCATCCAGGTTGGTGGGGTGACTGTCCTCTAAGAAGTCATTTAGAGACTCAGGGTGACAACAGCTTTGCAGTCCTTAAAACTTGCCTTCCAGTATTCCCTGGATGTGTACATCTCAGTCATCCCAAAAGGAGAAAGAGCATACAGGAGCCTGTATGGAAGGGTTTTATGGGCAAGCCTGGAAGTGATGCAGGTTACTTCTGCTCAGATTCCATTGTAGAGAACTTTGTCTGTGGCGACAACCATTTTCAGAGGAGACTGAAAAATATAGAAGGGCAAATGGATTTGGGGGGAAAGCTAGCAGATTCCACCACAAGAGCACCTGGTCATCATGCTGAAATGCTGAAATGCTGTCAGGCCTATGATGACAAAAGGAGCCATCACTGACACCAAGCGTTACTGGATCAGGTGTGTACAAAGAACCTGGGATCCATATTTTTCAGAGCAGAGCAAATTAGAATGAGGTAATTTCCCCAGGAAGGAGCAAAGAAATGGTACAGCAATATATAAAATCTTAACACAGAAAATGTTTTAAAGATTTAGACTAATGGGAAATTGAAGCAGCTGGACAAGCTTCCTTCTTGGCACACAATTACTGCAGCAATGTCTTCTTTTTTTAAAAAAAAAAAAAAAAGACTACACCAAGCGACAGAATGTTAGTCATCAGAACTACAAAAATAGAAGCTACAGACCCAAAGCACAAGATGGTGTATATTTCTGTGCACTAGGTTAACAATTATTTGACTAGCATTTTTAGCACCTACTATCAGTACTGGGGCAACAAAATCAAGATATGGTTTCTGCCACACCCTCACTGAAGAATGTAGCAGTCAATTAAAATAACAATGACCATTCAATGTGATAAGTGTCTTGTGATGTAATAGAGGTATATAATGAACTGCTGTCAGAGCCTGAAAGTGGGGCGTCTAAGATCAGACTTTGGGATCAGGGTATGTGCTTCCTGGAGGGAATGGCACAAGCTGAATTTTGAAGGGCCTGTGAAGGAGAAACATCGTGACACCAGTGGGAACAACATGGAAGGGGATGAACACTGGGAACTTGCAAAGGAAGGAACTTTCAAAGATAAAACCCCTTGATGTGCTGGAAGATTGTGCATAGTTTAGTTTTGCTAGAGAAAAGAATGTGAAAGAAGACAAAGATGGAGGTAGAGAAGTGGGCCAGGGCCAGATCATGAAGGTCCTGTGCTCACATTACAGAGTTTGCATTTACCCTTGATGTCTGGGAACTGCTGAAAGTGCTGTTCATGCATTGGTCTTTCCAGATACTTCTGAACACCGATATCAACCACACTTTGGAATTCAGGGACAGCATAATGGATCCATAAAGGGAAGGACCTAATCTTTTTCCCCATTCACTCTATTCAGGACCCACTACAGAGTGAATAAATACTATCTCCCTACCAGAATCACTTTCTGCAAATCAGTTCACCTGTTAATTTATTCATTGATTTGTGGATGTGAGTTATGTTTACTTACAGTGACTGGCCATCAATAAGCATAATAAAACTATACTGTAATATAAAATACAAGTAGGTTTAGCTTAGGCAGCCAAGAGACAGACATAAGCAAATTCTTCAGCTTTTCACATAGCATATAGATCAAAAGAAAGAGTAATAAAAATAAAAGTAATGACAAAAAATAAAGGAAATACCAATGGGATAAAAATATTGTAGACCTTTACTGTTGAAATGTGTGCTTCTCAGATTAGAGAGAAATTGATAAAAGGGTGCCCTGGGCTCAGTCTTGTGACCTAATACTTCCACTAATGACCTGAAAGAGGAAGTGAACCCAGTTAGCTAAGTTTTCTGATGACAAAATTGCTTCCTTAAGTTAAAAACAGAAAACAGAAAAAAAAATTAACCAGCTGAGCAAACATTAAGAATGTTGGGACAATGTAAAAACTGACCAAATTAACCTGAAATGTATCTACATACTATAAACTAAACGATTGTGAATAATTTTGACTTTATTTATTTTGACTTGCCATGGGCTTGAAAATAGAAGACCTTTTTCTCTGTGATCATACATTAAAGGATATAATTGCATAGTGGATAATAGTTTGTATTTTAAAACAAGTCAAAAATCACAAAATTTTAATAAATTAGAATATTTTCATGTGATAAAGTGATAAGGACAGAGAGTAGTAGAGGAAGTGTTGACACTCCATTTTGGGTAGCATAAAGTTAATCTCGCTGTTCTAAGATTTGGTATAATTGAGGAGGTAAAGTGGTTAGTGAAAGGAGCAGGGGCTTTCACATCCTGGCTCTACCCCTGCCAGTTGAGTGCTTCATGGTTCCGAAACCTGCTTTCCTTCTTTGTGAAACAGAAATACAGTACCACGATTATGCTGTCGGTACATTGTGAAAGTCAAATGAGAATATTTGCATGTATGTATGACATCTAATCAGTAAGTGGTGGTGGTGGTGGTGGTGGTGGTGGTGGTGGTGGTGGTGATAAAGACGAGCGATGGTGTCTGAGAAAGCCTGAACAGTAATTCAGCAAACAGAGCATGATGTGCCCTTTTGAAGAGCAGTACTATGTAGTGGGTTTTAAAAGCAAGGCCTGAGGAGTGATGGTTCACTCATTCTGCTATCGTCTCTTCATTTACTCATTGTTGTGCATACCTGCTGCCCACAAAGCACAAAGCCCTAGCCTTAGAAAATTGAGTGGTGTGGTTTCCCCCTTCATGTAGCTTAGAGTCTTGAGGGTAGCTGAGCACACTCTGCGAAGTGCACTGACTGCAGAGAGGAAGAAGCTGCTAACTCTGCTGAGGGGCATTACAGGAAAAGGTTCTCAGAGGAGCAAACCCTTAAGCGGAAACTTAAAAGATGAGTGAGAATTAACCATGTGGACAAAAAGGAAGTGGGCTTTCCAGGCAGAGGAAGTGAAGAAGCACGTGGATGGGATTGGCCTGCTGTAGCTCAGCATGCCTGGAGGATAAGGTGCGTGAAAGGTAACATGGGAAAGGAGACCTCTGGGCTAAGGCAGACAGGCAGGGCCTGGGTGCACAGTTTGTGTTTCATACAAGAAGAGACAACATCCAACCCAAGTCCTGGTGTTTCTACTCACTGACTGTTTGCTTTTGGGCACAGTATTTTGTACCTAAGCTTTCTCCTCTATAAAATGAGGGGAGTTGCAGAATGAAACAGTTGTAAAACAGGAGGCCCTCCATAAGTTCACTTCCATTTTCTCCCCTTTGCCGCCTCCGTAACTAAAGACTGTCGAGGCAGGAGAGTGGGGAATAAACAAAGAAGGATCACAGCTCTCTTCCTTGGAAACTCCAAAAAGTGGATTGTGCTAGGAGCGCCCAGTTCTCCTGAATTATCGTTGAGATAATTATTTTGAGATTTTGATCCAGTACAATATTTGATATATTACTAGAAAATGACCCTGAGGCATTGGTGTGCTCTGTTTTCCTAGGCGGCTTTTGAACCCATAATCACTGATTTTTGTTGTGTTATCAGAACATGTATAAACCTGAATTTCTGAAGAGCAAGTAGGGAAGAAATTTGGTGGCTTTTTCACTATTATCTGAAAATGAGTGTCTGAACAAAGGTTGCATGCCATGTTTTTATAAATCAATTGAAATTGTGTCAGCTGCATGTGTGGCTTATTCAGGTGGATATATATATATTAAAAAAAAAAAACAACCCTTGTCTTAAACAGTTTTCATGCATGTGAAGGGGGTATTATCTGGATGATTCAATTTAAACTCCTATAAATTCAGCAGAGATGTAGCTGGAAACCCTGATGTTGTCACTGCTTATTTATTATCACTGAATTGTTAAGAGTTTAAAATGCATGTTTAGGAGGAAATGAAGTAAAACAACAACCACATCTTCCTTGTTTGTGGCAAAATAGTGATGATTAACCATCTTAGCCACAGCATTAAACATACACATTCTTCCTTCTTTTTCCTCTCCTTTTGTTTCTTTATTGACTTCAACTTCCCTCTCCCTGAAATCTCTCTACTCCGCTCCCTCCTTGAGTAAGGATAAGCATCAGCTTGGCCAACCCACTCTGTGCCCCTCCGCAGTTTATCCCCCACATTCTTTTCAACCTCTCACTCCACCCACCTCCTTTCCTTACCTCAAGTGCTGAACCTGACAAGCACATGAGACAATCCTTTCTCTCTTTTGCCCTCCAGATGGTGGAAGTTTTGTCTCCAAGGCTGTGTTTAACCAGCCCATTCCTCTCTTTCTCTTAGCAGTGGAACATACATGCATTTCTCTCTGGCCTTGTTCTCTTGCACTCTTATTCTTCCGTTTCTTTCCCCCACTATTCAGGTGTAATTCTCTTCAACGCAGTGATAGAATGATGCTGCTAAGGATGGACATGTTTGTGTTTCCTGCATTAAAGAGTTTGAATTGTCTTGTTTGTCTCTCTCTCTCTCTCTTTTTTTTTTTTTTTTTTTTTTTTAAGAGTCTGGCTCTGTCACCCAGGCTGGAGCGCAGTGCAAGTGATCCTCCCACCTCAGCCTCCTGAGTAGCTGGGACTACAAGTGCTCACCACCACACCCAGCTGATTTTTTTTATTTTTTGTAGAAACCGGGTTTTGCCGTGTTGCCCAATCTGGTCTCAAACTCCTGAGCTCAAGTGATCCACCTGCCTCAGACTCCCAAAGTGCTGGGGTTCCAGGCGTGAACCACCACGCCCAGCCTTCATTTTTTTCTTGCCATCTTGGGGGAAATTCTCCCACTATAATGTAGGGGACAAACTTTATATGCACATTTAAAGCTCATCCATTTCCATTGCACTAGGTTCATTATAAAAGCATAAAGAAAAAAATGTATATATAAATGAGTTTTCTGTGGATGCTTATTACTACAACTATTTATATTGTCATAGGTACCTTTGCAAAAGTCAGGAGTTTTTAAATCACCCATTAAGTTAGATTAAGAGGAAAGATCATGTTCTCTATTTGTTGATGAACTTACAAAGCATGTAAAACAGATGGTAAAAGAAATACATAATTAAAGAGACTGACCACATTTCCTAGAACAAGCCACGCATACTCCATTCCCAGGGCCTTTGTGCTCTCTCTTCTTTCTGCTGAGTCCTCTTCCCCCTGAAATCAGTATGGTTTGCTTCCTCACTTCCTCCAGGTCTCTGCTCCAATATCACCTTCTCAGAAAGTCTTTCCAAGACTATTCCGTATGAAACAGAATCTTCTACTACCCCTCCAAACTCTGCACTCGTATCTTTCTTACAATGCTTTATTTTCACTGTCTAACAGACAATATGTTTGCTTTTGTTATTTTTTGTCCAGTTTCACCCACTACAACATAACCATCATGAAAGCAAAGACTTTGCTTTACTCTCTGCTTATCTCCAGCACCGAGAACTATATGTGTTCAATTATATTGCTTGGGAGGAGGCAGAGAGGGAAGAAGGGAATTAAGAAATAAGTAATGGTGTCAGGAAAACTAAAACCTGGAATGGCCTGAAGTTTATGAAACATCTTAGTAACAACAAGGCTGTTGTGAGCGTGAACTAGTACCTTGAAAAGACAGGCCCGCTACTGGAAACAGATTATATTCCTTCTTCATTTATTAGTTTGAATGCTTCAGCAATGAGCAACTTTCCCTCGTCGACTCTCAGGTCATCCTGAAGTACGGACGGTTTGATAGGATATGCAGGATAAATGTTTGTTTCTTTTTCTTTGTCAAAATATTGAATTGGTTCATTAGCATTCTCTGCAGGTGCCCAGTGAGGGTTTTGTTTGTTTTTCTGTTTATTCATTTGCTTGTTTTTAAGTATTGTTATGAAAGCATAGATTTAGATTTATTTGATGTGTTTTAATCATTGCCAATATTAACTTCATGGATGCTCACGTCTCATTTTTGGTTAGTGGGAATCTCTTAGGTTGACCCCTGAGTCCCAGTAATAGTCTTTTTTGCTTTCTAGTACAACCAAATATTTCAGAATCATCTTGTGTATTTCCTGCCCTAGTCCTGGAATCAGCAGTTTTGTCAGGGAGCCCTGGTTACTTAGAGAGGGACATTGCTTCTGAGTTAGCCATTATTTGTAGACCTTTATAGTGAACAGAGCCAGAAAATACATTTTTATATGATTTAATCTTAATAAGGAAAGCAAAGAAAGCAAAGCGACTAAGCCCCTATTTTACTTTCACCTCCATTGTCAGTGATATTTAAACTGGAAATGATAGGAAGATTTTAGGGAAAAATTGAAGCTCAATCTATGAAAGGAGCAAATGTGTACTAGTTATATTTAAATACATTTAGTCACCCGACTTAGATGAGTTATGTCTCAGAAAGAACTCATGTATGCAAGCACAGTAATACTGCCAGTGACATTTGAGAAATTGGAGGTGCCAGAAATAGCATAACAAGAAAATATTGTCCTATTTTTAAAAGATAATTTTAAAACTTGGTAATTGAATATACTGAATTACACTGTGTTCTTAACCAAATCTAGAACTGATCACTGCTAGATGGTTTATAAGCAACTCAGAAAAAAAAAAATTGTGATTATTTTGAAGCAGAATGAGTTTATTTTAAATCTAACACCAGACTAACCCTGTTTATTCTTGTTATATTTTGTAAACCTCATAGTAATCTCTATAGACATAAATGGAGTAAAGTGAGTTATAGATTGGATTTTTTCGAAACCAAGATCCAGCTCTACACTGTCCATAGGACACCTCTGAAATGTAAAGAAACATTTATTCAAAACAAAAGGATAGATTAATATATAGCCTGCAAATTCTAATCAAAAGAAATCTAAAGTGGCTTTATTAATATCAGACAAAAACATACTTCAACACAAGGACTTTTACCAGAAATAAAGAAGGATATTTATTAATGATAATAGGGTCAATTCATAAAAAGGTTATAACAATCCCAATATTGTATACAATGATAATAGAACATCAAAATAGAATAATAACTTACAGGAAAAATAGACAAATCTACAATAATAGTTGAAGATTTCAACACTCATCTTTTAGTAATTAATGGAAGAAATAGACAGAAATCAATAAGGATATAGAAGACTGTCAGCTACCTTGACTTCATTGACATTTACAGAATGTTCCATTTAACATCACAGTATATGTTTTCTTCAAGCGCACATGAAACATTCACCAAGATAGACCATGTTTAGGTTTATAAAACAGGTCTGAATAAATTTTTAAGAATCAAAATTATGCAAAGTAATCTAGTTGTGACAGAATTAAACTAGAAATCAGTAACAAATATATATCTGGAATATCCCCTGAATAATTGGAAATTAAACAACATTTATCCAAATAACCTGTGGGTTAAAGAAGACATCACAAGGGGAATCAGAATATATTTTGAAATAATTAAATAATTTGAAATAATAATTGAAATGAAAACACAACATATCAAAATGTGTGGGATACAGCTAAAGCAATGTTTAGAGGGAAATCGAAACCATTAAAGATTTATATTAGAAAATAAGTTCTCAAATCAATAATATAAACTTTTATATTAGGAAACTAGGAAAAAAGAATAAATTAAACCTAAGCACACAGAAGACAATAAGAGCAGGGGCAAATGAAACCATAAACAGACAACAATAGAGAAATCAAAAGCTGGTCTTTTGAGAAGATCAATAACATTGACAACCTATAGTCAGATTGGTCAGAAACAAAAGAAAGAAGACATAAATTATTAATATTTAGAATTAAGGAGGACATTCTATAGACAGTACAGACATTAAAAGAATAATAAATATTATGAACAACTTTAAGCCAACAAATTTGATAACTCAGTGAAATGGACAAATCTCTTCCAAGACAAGCTACCAAAACTCACTCAAATAGAAATAAATAACATGGTAGCCGTTTATCTATGAATAAATCATTTTTGTAGTTAAAAATCTTTCTACAAAGGAAACTTCAGTTCTGTACGATGTCACTCGCAAAATGTGCCAAACATATATGGAAGAAATAAGTTCAACTTTACATAAACTGTTCCCCAAAAAAATTAAAGAGAAGTGAACACTTCCCAGTTCATTTTATGAGGGCAGAGTTACCCTAATAGCAAAACCAGAAAAAGATACTACAAGAAAAGCAAACAACAAGCTAATGTCCTTCATGAACATAGACAAGAAAAATTATTATCAAAATATTAGCAAAAGGAAATGATGATGGAGTTTCTTTTTGGATTGATAAAAATGTGCTAAATTTCATTTGGTGATGATTACACAACTCTGAGAATATACTGAAAACCATTTAATTGTACACTTTAAATATGTGAATTGATGTTTCCTCCTAAAATCAGGAACAAAATAAATATGCTTTCTCATATAAACTTCTGTTCAACATTATCATAGCCAATATAATAAAGGCAAGAAAAATAAAAGACATATAAATTAAAACAGAAGTAAAGCCGTCTTCATTCTTAAACAACATATGTACATAGATCTATCCACATGAATTTTTATGGAAAATTCTAAGGAATCTCCTAAATAACTTTTAAAGCTAATCATTGAACTTTGCAAGGTCACGGTATACAAGATCAAGTTATAAAAATTAATTATATTTCTAGTAATGAACAACTAGCGATTGAAATTTTTAGAAATTATAATAGCATCAAAATATGAAATGCTTAACAATAAATTTAACAAAATATGTGCAAGACTTGTGCACCAAAATCTACCCAAAAAATGCCGAGAGAATTTAAAAACCCAATAAATGGAGAGAGAGACTGCATTCGTGGGTCAGAAGATATTAAGATGTCAATTATTTCCAATAAATCTGTAGATTCAATGTAATCCTAATAATGCCCCAAAGGCTTTTTTGTAGAAATCAACAAACTGACACTAAGATTTGTATATAAATGTGATGTACCTGGAATAGGCAAAACAATTTCAAGCAAGAACGAAAGAGTAGGATTTGTACTACCCGATTTCAAGACTTATTGTAAAGTGACAGTAATCGAGACAATGTGGTATTGGCATAAGGATAAACATATAGATCAAAATAATAGAATAGAAAGTCCAGAAATAGCTCTCCACATATATGGCTTATGGATTTTTGACAGAAGAGCCAAGTTAATACAATGGGTGATTGGGTGGTTTTTCAAGAAGCGGTGCTTGGACTATTGGCTATCCGTATGGAGGAAAAACAAAATGAGTCTACATCTTTGTCCCACACCATGTGTAAATGTGAACTTGAATCAGACTTCAAGTCTAAATGTAATAGCTAAAAATATTACATTTCTAGAAGAAAAAGTGCAGGAAAACAATCTTTGAGACCTTAGGTTAGGGAAAGGTTTGTTAAGGCATTAAAACACACACACACACACACACACACATACACACAAAAGAAAACTTGGTAAATCAGACTTCATCAAAATTTGAAACTTTTTTATTTCAAAAGGCACTATTAAGAAAAATGAAAGGCAAGTTCAGACTTAAAGAAAATGTTTTCAAATGTAGTCTGATAATGGATTTATATTTAGAACATATAAAGAACTCTTAAAATTCAGTAATAAAAAGATAAACCCATTTTTTAAATAGGTGAAAGATTTGAATAGACACATTACTAAAAATCTATGTGGCACATAAGACATGAAAAGAAGTTCAGTATCATTCATCATTAGAGAAATGCAAATTAAAATCACAATCATTATGACTATAATGGCTTGAATTGAAAAGACTGAAAATGCCAAATGTTAATGAGGATGTGGAGCAAATAGGACTTGTATTCATTGCTGGTAGGAATACAAAATGATGTAGTTCCTTTGCAAAATGTTTTGGCAATGTCTTATACAGTTAAGCACACACTTACTATATGATTTAGCAATCCTGCCCTTAGACATTTACCGAAGAGAAATGAAAAATGTGTTTACACAAAGACTTGTGCTCAAATGTTTATAACAACTTTACTCAAAATCACCAAAAATTGGAAACAATAAACAAAATAGCCAAAAAATGGATGTACAAATAACACTATATTCATACAATTAAATACTACTTGAGAAATGAAAAAGAACACACTACTAATATATGCAACAACATTTATCTCAGAAAGGATTGTGCTGAGTGAAAGAACCCAGCCACAAAAAAAGACGAGACTACTTGGCATAATTCTGTTTATATGAAACTGTAGAAAGACAAATATAATCTATAGTGACAGAAGTCAGATTAGTAGTTGGCAGGAGCTGGGACTTGAGGGAAGGAATTGACTACAACGGGAACTTTTAGGAATATAGAATGTCTTATATCATGATTGTGGTGGTAGTTGCATAACTATATACATTTGTTCAAAAATTCATAGAATTGCACGTCTGAAATTAAATTGTAGCTCAACAAAGCTGCTTAAAAGTAATGATGATGAAGATTATGATATGATAATGAAGGAAATGGTGGCATCCTCTCCAAGGCACACAATAAACAGATACCCTCTCTGCATATTTTTCCCCTAAAAACAGGGAATCCACTGACCACAGTGCACTTGAGGGAATTTGATGGGCTAATTTCTTTCTACTGTGTTGAGAAGTCTGAGCTAAAGAAACTTAGCAAGATTTCTGATAATAGAAGCTCTGTTCAGGCTATGTGGCTTGAAGTTTCCCTGTGCCTGCTTTGAAACTGATAAGATCAACATTGTTGACCAGGGGTTCTTGAGATGGTATCTGTACAATTTGTGCACATCTCAGAACACTGTCAGTCATGTGGTCAATGGTAGATTTGTGACCCTGTGTCCCATGGTTTGAAGAGCGTGGATTATACAACCAAATACACCTGAGTCTGGATCTAATGTTTATATGTCAGATTAATATCTGGGTCTTGATTTCCTCTTCTGTAAAATAGGGATTTCCCAAACAAATGTTATGGCATGTAGTAGGTGGTATCTGATAAATGGAAAGTGTACTGTGTTTCTAAAATAAATTTTAGAAACACTGGAATAATCAAAGTTAAAAAGAAATCTTTATTATGAAACTTCTTAGATCCTTTCATATGAATTGCTAAGAAGGCAAAAGTAAGCAGCCTGTGTCAGTGCTATCTGGATTCCACAAAAAAGAAAGCCCTCTTGATTCATTGAGGCAAGCAGAGGAGTTAATTAGAAATCCCATGTGACCATAAGAAAAGCAACAGGATCCAGAAACTTGAGTGTTACTAGGCTTCTCGGTCTCTCAGTCTCTCTCTCTCTCTCTCTCTCTCTTTTCTCTCTCTGCTCTCTCCCCTCTGTTTTTCTTTGTAGGTCACCTTTGTTCTCTCAGACCAATGTTCCTTACACCACAAGAAATTCAAATGGCAGGATTGTCTGCCCCTAGTGCTTTAGCCAATAGAGAAGGAAAGAGACTTTTTAACTCTAGCTCCAGGTTCAAAAATCCTAAGGAAGGGCTCTGATTCACCCAGCTTTGATCAGGTGCTGTTCACTGAATTAGCCAACCGCAGTGCATTATGATTAATGAAACTTGAGTAAAGATGCCCATCCCTGGTATAGTCAGTGGAATTTGGCCTATAAAAAGGCTTACCAGGCCGCATTTAAACCACGTTATTAAAGTAAACAGAAAATTGTTTTGTTTGTTTGTTTTGAGGCAGAGTCTCACTTTGTCACCCAGGCTGGAGTGCAGTGGCACGATCTTGGCTCACTGCAACCTCCGCCTCCCAGGTTCAGGCCATTTTCCTGCCTCAGCCTCCTGAGTAGGTGGGACTACAGGCACCTGCCACCACGCCCGGCTAATTTTTTGTATTTTTAGTAGAGACGGGGTTCACCGTGTTAGCCAGGATGGTCTCGATCTCCTGACCTCATGATCCACCTGCCTTGGCCTCCCAAATTGCTGGGATTACAGGCGTGAGCCACCACGCCTGGTGTTTTGTTTGTTTAATAATGCTTTTTTTAACATTTATTTTAGGTTCGGGGTACGGGTGCAGGTTTGTTATTTAGGTAAATTGCATGCCAGGGGATTTTGGTGTACAGATTATTTTGTCACCCAGGAAATAAGCATAGTAGCTGATAGGCAGTTTTTTTATCCTCACCCTCTTCCCGCCCTCCACCTACCCTGAAGTAGGCCCTGGTGTCTGTTGTTCCCTTCTTTGTGTCCATATGTACTCAATATTTAGCTTCCACTCTAAGTGAGAACATGAGGTATTTGTTTTTCTGTTCCTGTGTTAGTTCACTTTGGATAATGACCTCCATCTCCATTGACGTTGCTGCAAAGAACATGATCTCATTCCTTTTGATGGCTGTGTAGTATGCCATGGTGCCTATGTGCCACATTTTCTTTATCCACTCTACCAGTGATGGGTGTTTAGGTTGATTCCATGTCTTTGCTATTTTGAATAGTGCTGTGATGAACACATGTGTGCATGTGTCTTTATGGTAAAATGATTTACATTCCTTTGGATATATACTCAATAATGGGATTGTTGGGTCAAATGGTAATTCCATTTTAAGTTCTTTGAGAACTCACCAAACTGCTGTTCACAAAGGCTGACTAATTTACATTCCCATCAACAGTATATACACGTTCCTTTTCTCTGCAGCCTCACCAGCATCTGTCATGTTTTGACTTTTTAATAGCTATTCTGACTAGTGTGAGATGTATCTCATTGTAGTTTTGATTTCATTTCTCTAATGATTAGTAATGAGCATTTTTTCATATGCTTCTTGGCCGTGTCTTCTTTTGAACAGTGTTGTTTATGTTTTGGGCCTGTTTTTTAATCAGGTGGTTAGTTTTTTGCTTGTAAATGTGTTTATTGCTTATAGATTCTGGATATTAGACCTTTGCCAGATGCATAGTTTGCAAATATTTTCTTCCATTCTGTAAGTTGTCTGTTTACTTTGTTGATAGTTTCTTTAGCTGTCCAGAAGCTCTTTAGTTTACTTTGGTTCATTTGCCAATTTTTGTTTTTGTTACAATTGCTTTTGGCATTTTCATCATGAAATCTTTGCCAGGTCCTATGTCCAGAATGGTTTTTCTCAGGTTATCTTTCAAAGTTTTTATAGTTTTAGTTTTTTCATTTAAGTCTTTAATTCATCTTGAGTTGATTTTTTTGTATGGTATAAGGAAGGAGTCCAGTTTCAATCTTCTGCATATGGCTAGCCAGTTATCCCAGCACCATTTATTGAATAGAGAGTCCTTTCTCCATTACTTGTTTTTGTCGACTTTGTTGAAGATCACATGGTTGTAGGGGTGTGGCATTATTTCTGGGCTCTCTATTCTGCTCCATTGATCTATGTGTCTGCTTTTGTACCTGTACCGTGCTTTTGCCTTATGTGCATATAGGCCCACGGAGAAATCTAGCCCTAAGAAGTAAATTGAAGCTTCCTTTCATGATAGGTCATTATTAATAATTACCTTTTATTGGTAATTAATAACACCAATATGCTGTTTTGGTTACTGTAGCCTTGTAGTATAGTTTGAGGTCAGGTCATGTGATACCTACGGGTTTGTTCGTTTTGCTTAGGACTACCTTGGCTATTTAGGCTCCTTTTTTGGTTCTCTGTGAAATTTAAAAATAGATCCTTCTACTTCTGTAACGAATGTCATTGGTAGTTTTATAGGAATAGCATTGAACCTGTGATTGCTTTGGGCAGTTATGGACATTTTAACAATATTGATTCTTCCTATCCATGAGCATGGAATATGTTTCCATCTGTTTGTGTCATCTCTGATTTCATTGAGCAGTGTTTTGTAGTTCTCATTGTAGAAATTTTTCACCTTCCTGGATAGGTGCATTCCTAAGTGTTTTATTCCTTTTGTGGCTATTGTGAATGGAATTGCATTCTTGATCTGGCTTTCAGCTTGGTTGTTGTCGGTGTATATAAATGCTGATTATTTTTTTCTGTAATTGATTTTGTATTTTAAAACTTTGCTGAAGTTGTTTATCAGATCAAGAAGCTTTGGGTAGAGATGACGGGGTTTTCTGGGTATAGAGTATTATTATCTACAAACAGGGATAGTTTGACTTCCCCTCTTCCTATTTGGGTGCCTTTTCTTTCTTTTCTTGCCTGATGGCTCAAAGCTAGGACTTCCAATATTATATTGAATAGGAGTAGTGAGAGAGGACATCCTTGTTCTGGTTTTCAAGGGGAAGGCTGAGAAGAAACATTTTTTCAATGAGGTAAGGATATCGTTGAGGGGAGACCAAAAATAGATCCTGAAGTCTACTGTTGGCTGCCCACAACATGTGTGGTGCACACACATTCACTTACACATACTTCTTTGCATAATAAAATATGAAAATTGCTCCTCCCATGAGTGGATGCATATATGATAAATGAGGTAACATAAGTTGTTAATTAAAGGAAGTGTTAATTAAAGGAATTCAGCAAAATTCTTGGTTATTTGGCCCTCGAGAGGTCTTGGTCATCAGACTCAAATGAAAAGATCCTCTTTTAATGAAGCCAAATAAATATCTGTTTTGGGGTTTTTGTTTGTTTGTTTGCTTGTTTTTGAGACAGGGTCTTACCGTCACCCAGGCTGCTTCTGGAGTACGGTGGTGTGATCATAGCTTACTGCAGCCTCGACCTCCTGGGCTCAGGCAATCCTCCCACCTCAGCTCCCTGAGTAGCTAGGACTACAGGCAAGTGCCACCAACCTGGCTAATTTTTGTATATTTTGTAGAGATAGGGTTTTGCCGTGTTGCCCAGGCTGGTCTTGAACACCTGGGTCTGAGGTGTCCATGAGAAGTTGATGTGAGTAGAAGTGGCTGGTGGAAAAGGCAAGCCAGACGATAACATTAAGCCTGGGGTAGTCAGATACAGAGAAGTCATCCTTCACACCCCAGCATTCAGCACCTTACCAGGACCTGCTTTGCCTCTTAAGTGTCTCTTGGATCAGAGCAGTATTTTCCATTTCCAGCATCACTATCCAAATCTAAACTACTGACATCTTTCCTCTTGACTCCAGATCTATTCTTTGTTTTTTTTTTGGGAAAGAGTCTCGCTCAGTCGCCCAGGCCAGAGTGCAGTGCCGCGATGTCAGTTCACTGCTACCTCCACCTCCCAGGTTCTAGCGATTCTCCTGCCTTAGCCTCCCGGGTAGCTGGGATTACAGGCACACACCACCACACCTGGCACATTTTTGTATTTTTAGTAGAGACGGGGTTTCACCATGTTGGCCAGATCTGGTCTCAAACTCCTGACCTCAGGTAATCCACCCACTTCGGCCTCCCTAAGTGCACATTACAGGCATGAGCCACTGCACCCGGCCCAGATCTATTCTTATCTACCTTCAACTCTCTCCTTCAGTCCATCTCCCACTGCAGTGAGTAATCTTTCAAACTGAAAATAGGATCCTCTCTCTTCCTTGCTTAAAAGCCTCCAGTGTTTTTCTGCTATTCCAGGATAAAAATTAAAATCCTGAGCATACCAACAAGGCGCTGCTCCAGGATGTGCCGCAACTCACCTCTCTGCCTCATCTCATCCCACCCTCCTGCTTGTTCTGAGCAACCCAGCTACACTGACCTACTCTCAGCTCTAGGACCTGCCGTATTGTCCTCCACCCCACAACCTTTGCACACACTTCTCCCTCCACTGGACTTCTCTCCCTGCTTGCATAGTTAATCATGCTAGTCCTTCAGAGTAGAGGTTGAGCACCACGTCCTTGGAGGACATCCTCTGGGTCAGGTTCCTTGGTCAATCATTCTTGAGGGACTATGTGACTTTCCTTCTGAGCACCTCACTCAGTTCATAGTTACACCTTTGCTGATCTGAAAAATACCCACTGGACTATCAATTCCATTTGTGCCTACTGCTACCAGCATATAGAAGATACTCAGTAAGTATTTGCTGAATGAACGGATCTAAGGGCAGCGCTATCTCCTATAAGAAGATACAAAAATAAGAGTAGAATTGTTGTTTTATTTTGTAAGGTTAATAAAACTCTTAGAAAAATGCAAAACTACTCTCATATTATTGGTTGTAGAATAATAAAGACCTTACCACTGGATAGAAAAGCCAGATTGAACTGAAAGGACGAATAGCTTTGGCTTCACCATGCATTGTTCAAGTTGGGGCTAAGAGTTAGAATTTCAGGCTAGGAGGAATAAGTACGCAGAAGTGCCCTCTTGTTTTGCCAGTCAAGTCATTGCTCCTTTCTCTGGTAAACCAAATTGCTGTGGCCTGAGGAAGACAGAACCCAGACTAAGGAGGCGCTAAAATACATGGCCGTTAGACCAGGCGCGGTGGTTCATGCCTGTAATCCTAGCACTTTGGGAGGCTGAGGAGGGTGGATTTTCTGGGGTCACGAGTTCAAGACCAGCCTGGCCAACATGGTGAAACCCCATCTGTACTAAAAATACAAAAATTAGCCAGGCATGGTGGTGTAGGCCTGTAATCCCAGCTACTAGGGAGGCCGAGGCAGGAGAATTACTTGAACCCAGGAAGCAGCAGTTGCAGTGAGCCAGGATCGCACCACTGCACTCCAGCCTGGGTGACAGAGCAAGACTCCATCTCCAAATAAATAAATAAATAAATGGCCATTTCCTACAACTTGGAGAATAAGAGAAGAGAGATGGGGTAACAGAAAAAAAACTAAGAAATAAAGGGTACATTTATTTGAGTGAAGAAAATTTTAAAGGGCCTTGAAAACCACAGGAGCTCCTCAAGATATTTATGTAATAGAATATATCTTATCCAGGGTTGAGAAGAAGAATATTCAAAACATTTGTCACTTCAGTGCATCTGGAGGCATATGAAATTAGACTCTTGGTAGTGGCCTATGCTTGGCTATGTCCTTGGTGTTTTAACCTCAGGCTTCAGGCTGGAAATGTGTTTTCTAGAGCATACATGGAGCACAAAATATTAAATGAACTTTGCTGTATTCAAAACACCCAACAGTGTAGCATCCTCCTTGTTTGGCAGGGAAAGGGCTCAGCATTTGGAAACTCAGCAGTGCATTAAGTATTTTAATAATCATTGTTGACATACAAAGCATATGGCCTTTCAGAATCATTGGGTCAAGTGTTGTAGTTGTCTTCTAGGTTTCTAAAATTACCTTACAAAATTCAAACAAAATTAAATTAGGGCACGTTTCAAGCTACACTAATTCATGAGCTTTGTGTTATAAGCGAGTGAAATGAGTTTTCTCCTAAGATATAAGAGAATCTATGAGTAACTGATTATATTAAAGGAAAAAGCAAAATTCACACCCCTGCAGAAAAAGTTAATTTGCATTTCATTAGAAAATCTAGAGGTTCCATATAAGTAGGCCAGCCTTATGGATACCTTATATTTACTTTGTACCTCCTAGTCATGCCTAAGACCCACCTCATATATCACATCATTTCAGAAGCCTTCATTGTCTGTTTCCTTACAGTTTATAACAGTTGTCTGTCACCACAGTAATGCTGTGAAATAAGCAACCACAACACTCAATGGCTTAAAACAATAAGCATTTCTCACTGCACACAAGGCTATGGTAAGCAGGGCCATTCTCGTCTTTGTGGGCTCACTTGTGTCTGCGGTCAGCTGTGGGCAGAGAGGGCCTCCGAAGATAATGGCTGGGCTCCCTCACATGTCTTGGAGTCAGCTGGTCAAAGACTGATCTGCTGGGACAACTGGTCTGTCCTCCTCATGTCTCTTGCATGCATATGTTTCTTACCCCCCTCCAACTTGTCAGCCCAGGCATATTCTGATGGCCATCTCAAAGAAGCAAGAGAGAAAGTGGAAACAGGCTGGCATTGTTTTATTAAGCTTGCAGTTTCATTACATTTGTTAACATCCCATTGACCAATGCAAGTCACATGGCCGAGCTCAGAGTCAGAGTAGGAGGACACTACAGAGTTACAGGGCAAAGAATGAGAATACAGGGAGGCCATCAGTTACGGCTTTAATGCCATCATCCTACAACCCTACCCCCACTCTCTTCCACCACCAGCATTTATCATTTCCTTGTCTGTGCTGTCTCTCTGTTCCTCTTAGTTCTATGTTTATAATTTACCCATTCTATTATAATATAGTGGCTAACTTGTCTGTCCTCCTTAAGAGATGAGGGGGTCTTTATGCTGTGTGCATTCATTTATAAATATTTGTTGACTCCGTGTTATGTGCCTCATTCCTTTACAGCTTTACAGACACCCTAGTTCCTAGCACTGGTCCTGATACATAACAGGCACTCAGTAAATATGTGTTGAATGAATGCATACTTGAAAGCTCCCACTCCCGTGTGTATTTTCTTCCCTTTTGAAGGAAAAGGCTGAAGACAGATGCCTTTCAGGACCCCAGTTGAGGCAGCCTTCCTGGCCAGAGCAACTGATGACCAACACAGGGATCTACAGTGAACATCCTCCCCTCTAGACTCCCCCACTTCTCCCCTCCAGAAATCAGGTTTTCTCTTCTCTGCCTTCCTATTCCTCTCAAAGGGAGGTAGGAAATCTCTAACACTTACTCCTCCTAGACTCCTTTTATAATCAGAGCTCCCAAGGAATTTAAACTACTGGCTCTTTGCTCTACAGTGGAGAATCGTCCAGCTCATGGTATGGTCAGTTTGAAAGGAACTGGGTGGCTGCTGTTCTTTGATCTTCCCAGATCTGTAGACCAAGAATACAGAAGAATTCTTAGTACGGGTTTGACATAGCTATAGACACAAGATTCTATTCATATAGAATATTAATTCTTTCTATCAGTGTGGTGGTCAATGTACTGCCTCATTATTTCCCAATTCCATAGAATCCTTCAGGGAAAACTTATATTTCTGGGTACAATCGTAATTCTGAGCTTCTTGATTTTCCAGTGAGTAGTGTAAGTTGCTTGGGAGGCAGAATAGCACGGCTTCGGAGTCAGGCCGGCTAATTTAGAATGCCAGCCCTGCCCGTGAGTAACTTGCCTTGATGAAGCCTCTCAATCCTCATCAGTAAGAGACAGTAATAACAGCAGCCAAAATAGAATGACGCTGGCATGTGATAAGTAAATTGTATTCACTGTTAGATTTAGTATTATTATATAACATCCTATAATTTTATACATTGCAAGTATGTTCATATTGGTGGTAAAAATGAATGTATTTTATATAAAATGATCTATGTATTTATTTTTATTAGAAAATAAAGTCATCACTTCTTAAACTACTTTAAAGGTTATACTTTAAAATGCATGCAAATACCTCATCTTTTGCAATGGCCTGAAAAATTATTCAGCCAACAAATATGTATTCAGTACCTGCTTTGCACCAGGTTGCTAGGCAATATAATGATGAACAAGGTAACATTGTCCATGCCCTCCTGGTATCCTATGATGAAAGAGTTATTGTTAATACATCAGTATTACTTCCAACTCTCAGTAACCTATCTAGTATCTATAACTTTATGATGATCTGAGATAAATTAATATTTGAACTCATCACACTGAATACACTGAATATATACAGCTTTTTATATGTCAATCATACCTCAATAAGGTGGTTTTTGAAAAATTGACTGGTTTTCTCTAGCCAAACTATTGTGTGTTGACACTTTAGATTGAAGGAAGGTGAAATTTTAACTTCATATTTTGTTTTGTTTTTTGGTTTTGTTGTTGTTGTATGTTTATTTGTTTGTGTTTTTTGAGACAGGCTCTCACTCTCACCCAGGCTCGAGTGCAGTGGTACAGTCTTGGCTGACTGCAACCTCCACCTCCCACGCTCAAGTGATCCTCCCACCTTAACCTCCCTACTAGCTGGGACTATAGGCATGCACCCCCATGCCTTTGCTGTTGTTGTAGAGATGGGGTTTCACCATTTTGCCCAGGCTGATCTCAAACTCCTGAGATCAAGTGAGCCACCCACCCCAGCCTCCTAAAGTGTTGAAATTACAGGCTTGAGCCACCGTGCCTGGCCTCAACTTCACAATTTTCAATGCAGCTGTATCAAATTGTAAAACTTTCTATTTTGTTATGAAATAATGTGTAAAATAGATGTTTCTGAATGTTTCCCTGACCTTCACTCCATCCCTGAATTCCTGTATGGTTCAAGGATCGATTGAGGATTCCTCGTACACATTACTCAATAGTAAAAAGTTTCATCCATGGGAAAGTTTTTTTAGGCTGTGTCAAAATTCCCTCCTATGGAATCTTAGATTGGATCCTGGAACAGAAAAAGCACATAAGTGGGAAAACTGGTGAAATCCAAATAAAGTCTGTTGGTTAGTAAATAGAATTGTATCAATGTAAATTTCTTTGTTTTAACAAATGTAGCATGTGCTGTAAGATGTTAACATTAGGGGAAGCTGAGTGAAGGGTATACAGGAACTCAGCTTCCAAAGACTGTAGGAAAACAATGGAGCAAAGATGATTTCCTCACCACCCTGCTTGTCTCCAGTCTTCTCCCAACCATGGTCAGTTTGTGAATGCCTTGAGAAGAAAGGAATTTTAACATTAGACTAAGAAAAATAGAATTAGGATGGCAAGTGTGCTATAAAATCATAATGTGCTGTACTCCCATTTGGCTCCTTTGGAGGTAAAGAATGGATGTTGTAACATCTTCCCATTTGTCTGGAATTTTCAAAAGTATTTTCATATGTGAAAGAGAAAAGGCCTGCTGTTGGTCTCATCTCACCTGCAAATTTTACCTACTTAAGGGTTAGAGTGATTCAGAAATTCCTCTTTATTTTCATAGGTACAAACACAAGTGCGCCTTGCAAAAAAAAACTTTGACAAATTGAAGATGGATGTGTGTCAAAAAGTGGATCTTCTTGGAGCAAGCAGATGCAATCTCTTGTCTCACATGCTAGCAACATACCAGGTAACAAAGTGATGTTTGTTGCAGTGAACCAAGGATGGCACGAGGTTTAAGTAACATAAAAATGATGTTTGAGCTAAAAGTATGCTTTGGCCATTGTGAAGTTCTGAATGCCTTTCCATAATTTCACTTCCCACATCTCTGCCTTCTAGCATCCTACAGTTTAATCAAACCAAATAGTAGTTATTCTCTGTATATACCATAATTTCCCACTTCTCTACATTTACTTATGGGGTCCCTTCTACCTGGAGTACCTTTCTCCTCCATCCGTGCCTTTCCAAATTCCATTCTTTTTAATGTACCAGACAGAATGTCACCTCTTCCAGTAAGCCTCCTCTAAACTCACTTAGCTTTGTGTCTGTCCATCTCGTGGCATATCTTTCTCATCAGGTTGTCAGTATTCGATGCATGTGTTTTTGTTTCCCCTGTTAGCCTCTGAGTTCCTTCCAGATAACACTGTCCATCAGCAATGCTACTGAGCACCAACTGAGGGCAGGATACAGAATGCTGGATGTTGTAGGAAATATAACAGTCAAGACCAGGGCTGGGCACAGTGGCTCTCGCCTGTAATCCCAGCACTTTGGGAGGCCGAGGCAGGTGGATCACTTGAGGTCAGGAGTTCGAGACCAGCCCAGCCAACATGGTGAAACTGCGTCTCTAAAAAAATACAAAAATTAGTCGGACTTGGTGGCAGGCGCCTGTAGTTTCAGCTGCTTGGGAGGCCGAGGCAGGAGAATTGCTTGAACCTGGGAGGTGAAGTGAGCTGAGATCACTCCAGCCTGGGTGACAGAGAGAGACTCCCATCTCAAAAAAAAAAAAAAAAAAAATTAAGACCAGGTTCCTTGTCTTCAAAGAGCTCAAAGTTTAGGAAGAATCTGGAGATAGTGAAGTCTATTTTTCTATACCTCTAGGACAGAGCAGGGTGTGCTAAGTGAAATAAGTTCTAAGGAATCCAATGAAAGCTTAAAGAGGGAGAAATAGAATCAGCTGAGGGATCGCAACAATAGATCGTTAATTATTTACCCTGGGTTTTGGAGGATTTATCAGATGAGAAAAAGAGAATGGAGAGGAGAAGGTCCCAGGTGGTGAGAGCAGGATGAGTTCTGGGAGGCAGCATTCAGGGAAAGAGGGAGGCATTTAGTTTGGCTGAAATACAGAGTGTAAATGGGGGCATAATGGGAAACTTGGGAATGAGTTAGAATCATGTTTTAAAGAATCTTCAAAGCTACAGAGAGTCATACTTCCCTGGGGCCCAGGACTAGAACTGGGCATTCAAAACATTAATAGCTTTACTGTCTTTCTTTGCAGACCACTCTGCTTCATTTCTGGGAGAAAACTTCTCACACTATGGCAGCCATCCATGAGAGCTTCAAAGGTTATCAACCATATGAATTTACTACTTTAAAGGTATGGAAGCTAGAGGGGCCACTAGAAAATCTTGAGAAAAGTGAAATTTTGTTTGTATCACAAGCAAAGTCCATTGCAGAAAGCGTCATAATTCCAGGACTCAGAATGCCAAAGAGAACTGTGCCCCAAGCAGAGTCTTTTTTTTTTTTTTAACTGTGTCAGGATTCAATACAATGATAATCTACTGCAATCCAAAAACACAAATTGAACCTTAGGATACATGTTACTGGGAGATGAATTGTGGTGAACTTGAGTCTAATGATTGGTCCTGCTCCTTTAAAATACTTGTTTGACATTGCTAAAGGGGAGATTGTACAAGTCCCATAAACTACTTTTAATTATTATATTCAAATATCCTCACTTAAGAAGGTATCCTTCTTTCCTCCCTTACTTCTGAAATGTATCATTTTATTCTGAGAGTACCATCCAACATAAAATTGAGTTTTTCTGTAAGACGACAGCAGTATTTTCTAATTGAAAAAGCAGTATTAAACTCAATGATTTTTCGGCTCAGAAGAGATACATGCACCGTGTCTGATTCTCAGTGTTGGATCTGCACATGGAGTTGTTTTTCTCTCTCCTGGTTACAAAAGATGAATGCATATTGAGATAAAGAAGTGATTTTGGTTCCAAAAGGATTTTAAGAATGATGAGAGAACAGTGGTTACTTCATTGCCAGGTCATGTCTTTGAAAGAAAAAAAGAGGCATGAACTAGCTAAAGTACACCTTGAACTTGCCTTGCTCTTTATTGTTCAAGCAATTTGTATGCATTTCATTACCTTGCTTGACAAGACATCAAAACATTAAAATTCTTTCTTTTTGCCTTAAATCACTTTTTTGATTTTGAGATGTGTATAATGTCACTGCATCTATACAAGTACCAAAAAATGCGTTAAGACCTTGGCCCTTAAAATGAAGGTTCCAAGAGGAACCCGGGAAAGTCCACTCACCTTGTACTGCAGACAGGACACCTGGCCAAAGAATTTGTTCCTCATTATCCCCTCCCAGCTGGCTGCACGCCCATTGATTGGCACTAGCTGGCATGTTGCGTGGTGAATGCATTCAGAGTGTGTACTGTTTTGCTCTGTAAACTATAAGCACTTCAGGGAAAGGGGAAGGACCTTTTATTTCTTATGTATCCTCTTTTGTCCAGCCAAATGTTTTGTACACAGTGTGCCCTCAGCCTTCCCCTTCACACTGGCAATGTTACCAGTGTTGGCAGGAGCTTCATCATCTCTGATTTACTGCTGTTTTCAGCACCTTCAGAAGCAGGCATTCTGACTAAGGCAGACTGGTTAAAAGTATAACTCACACTATTCACAATTCTTATACAGGCCTGAGCGAAATCCCATGGATTTTACTCTTTGATGAGGCAGAGGCTTTTAGGGTTGAGGGCATGAATGTGAATCGGGTTTTCTTTTATATATCATTTCAAAGGTTATCTGTCTTTTACAAGACAACTGTACATTACATATACCAAGATGAAATGATGCCTACCCCAGATATAATTCAGAAGAACTTCAGGCCATGAGTTAGTTGCATATAAAGTACAATGTGAATTCATGAAATTGAAGTTGTGCCACAAGCATGGAAGAACCCATATGTGTATCCCTGGCCTCCTGTGCTGAGGAAAATATGGCTCCTTAATTTTTGCTACGACATTTATCCTGCAGAGAGGATCAAGCTGATTATGCTAGAGCATTTCTGGGCAGATAGTTTAGTGAAAGTTTGTCAGCAGTAGTTCAGGACATACTTACAAATATTTTGGGCAGATGACTATCTGTTAGATTTTACATCCCCAGAACCTTCCTTAAATTATGGTTTAAGTAATAGTTCATAATTAAGTAATAGTTCATCATAAGATTATATTACAATTAACCCATATGTGTATCCCTGGCCTCCTGTGCTGAGGAAAATATGGCTCCTTAATTTTTGCTACGACATTTATCCTGCAGAGAGGATCAAGCTGATTATGCTAGAGCATTTCTGGGCAGATAGTTTAGTGAAAGTTTGTCAGCAGTAGTTCAGGACATACTTACAAATATTTTGGGCAGATGACTATCTGTTAGATTTTACATCCCCAGAACCTTCCTTAAATTATGGTTTAAGTAATAGTTCATAATTAAGTAATAGTTCATCATAAGATTATATTACAATTAACCCATATGTGTATCCCTGGCCTCCTGTGCTGAGGAAAATATGGCTCCTTAATTTTTGCTACGACATTTATCCTGCAGAGAGGATCAAGCTGATTATGCTAGAGCATTTCTGGGCAGATAATTTAGTATAATCTTAGTGGGAGTAATAATGTATCTGTTAAGGTATAATGATGTCCCAGCACTTTGGGAGGCCGAGACGGGCGGATCACGAGGTCAGGAGTTCGAGACCATCCTGGCTAACACGGTGAAACCCCGTCTCTACTAAAAAATACAAAAAACTAGCCGGGCGAGGTGGTGGGCGCCTGTAGTCCCGGCTACTCGGGAGGCTGAGGCAGGAGAATGGCGTAAAAACCCGGGAGGCGGAGCTTGCAGTGAGCTGAGATCCGGCCACTGCACTCCACCCTGGGCGACATAGCGAGACTCTGTCTCAAAAAAAAAAAAAAAAAAAGGTATAATGATGATGTTATGGTAATATTAAGAATAAATGTTCAGAAACCAACCAAATAAACTGTACTTTTGTTCTTTTTTTACCTCTCTAGAATGTTATTCATCTAGGCTTTCAATGATGACATATTACATTAGAATCTCAAGCTGATAGATAATTATTAGGTTGGTGCAAAAGTAATTACAGGTTTTTCTATTACTTTTAGTGGCAAAAACCACAATTACTTTTACACCAACCTAATATTTTTCTTTATGTGGACTCAAATATGATATAATGGAATCCTGTTATGACACAACTATTACATCCATATAAGTACATTGCATATTGTTTTGTATGCCACAAAACATGAAGATGGAAACCATTAATACTTTATGTATCACAGTAAAATACAAGGATAGGATATTGTGTGACTTCTCAACCCTCTTGCACCAGTATTTTTAATACATGTCCTGTGTTTATAAGATTTGTATTTTATCAAGTCATCTTTTAATATATATAATTTTATTCTGAATGGCACTGTATGTTGATAATGGCCATTTTGAAATTTAAGTAAATATTTCCACGATTAATTTATTCTGTGGATTTACCTAAGCAAATAACCCCTGAAATGCCTTTTGGGACTCTGACTGGAAAGAAAACATTGTCTTTAAAAAGGGTTGCCAAGCTCTGTTAATGAAAAGCAAGCCATTTGTTTTCTTTGCTTCAGGGTGTATTCTGAGTGTGTTGGTAATTGTGCCATTGCAGCTGTATTTCCTGACTGTTAGTTTTATGCTTGATGAAGGATGATAATTAATGTGTTAAACACTCGGTGCATCCTGTTTGGAGGGACAAGTTTTTTGCTACAGAATTACAGAGATGTAACTCATGCCCCAAGAAGTACAAAGTTTTACTTCTACTGAACCTTTCTGTAGGAAATAGAGTTATAATTCTTTTACAAAATAATTTTATTATAAAGATGAATTGAAAAATATCCAAGTGACTGTTGTGATATTTTGTTGTAATGTTTTAT